>NW_026706142.1:0-210751 GCF_029867415.1 Vicia villosa
TCAAAAAAATTGAAGTAACGGAAATCTTTCATCAAATGCAAAGACGAGTCATGTTAGGAAGGAGACAAGGCCCAACCGAATTAAAAGAAGGCCCATGAAGTTAAAGGATTTTATTTAACACGTGGGGTGCAGATTAGTATTTTATTAGAGGAGTTATTTTATGTTGCTGGCCCATGGCCCTTTTAGTAAAGCAAAACCCTACTATTTATATGCTGTATGTTCTCTTTATGAATCAAGTTGAAAAGTTGTTTTATCTTTTTATCTCTTTATGCAACCTTAGATCTAAAGTTAACCTAGTATAATCTAACATTGGTGCTTTCATTGAGTTGAATCCATGGCTCCCCCCAAACCCTTCTTCTAAAGATATTGTAGAAGAGGCTGTCCAACTCACTCAAGCTCGTTTGGACAACGCATTACAAGATATACAAGTTCAAATGGATGAAAGATTTCACATGGCAGCTGAAGAATTAGCAAATCAAATGGGTCAAGTTCATACAAGATTTGATATGGAAAGACACACTGCTGATGCTAGGTATGATTCTATCATGACAATATTGCATAAAATTTCTACACAAAGGGACAGCCAACAGTCTGCTACTGTTCATTCTGCAGGTACTACACAGCCCCATTTTTCGTCCCCAATGGTTAATCCTGCTGCTACTGTTGTGAACACATCTTTACACACACCTATCCCAAACCCCACACACTCCCACATCTCCACACCACAACCCAACGTTGTAACCCCTGTCCAACGTTACCCAACCCCTGAACCCCCACCCCCACCATTTCCGCCATACCCCCATCTATCCCAACCTCAATCAGCTTTTATCCCCATCAACCCTCCTCACACTTTTACTCATCCACAGTTGTCCCAATTACCCCCATTACCTACCTTTAGATCTCCTAAGTTAGAACTCCCATTATTTGATGGATCTTCTCCCTTGGAATGGTTATTTCAAGCTGAACAGTATTTTAGTTTTTATAACCTTCCACCAGAAAATCGTTTGTCTCTTGTTTCATTTTATATGAAAGGGGATGCTCTTGGTTGGTTTAAGTGGATGCATCAGAATCATCTACTTAGTGATTGGTATTCATTTACAAGGGCATTAGAACTCCGTTTTGGTCCATCTAGTTATGAAAATCACCAAGCAGCTTTGTTCAAATTAAAGCAAACCGGATCTGTGATGGAATATCAAACCAAATTTGAGCAATTGGGTAACAAAGTTGTGGGCCTACCACCAGAGGCTATTTTAAATTGCTTCATTTCTGGTTTACAACCAGAAATTCAGAACGAACTTGCTGTGCATAGACCTACCACCATTTCTCAAGCTATTGGCCTTTCTAAATTAATTGAATCCAAACTTAAAGATATCAAGCCCAAATTCTCAAAACCTTTTTCTGCCAGCTATCAAAAACCAAACCTTACACTTCCTCAAAACCACAACCCCAAATTATTACCCCAACAGGCCCAACCCAACACAATTAACCAAAAAACAGCCCAAACACCCTTTCCTATTCGCAAACTAACTCAGGCCCAATTGCAAGAATGAAGAGCACAAGGGCTCTGTTTTAATTGTGACGAGAAGTTTGTCACGGGACATAAATGTTCCAGCAGCAGATTTTTTATCTTATTGGGTGATGAGGAAATTCAGGATAACCAAGCTGAGGTTTTGGAAAGTAATGACTCGAATACTGAACAGGATATGGCTGACACTTATTTTCAATTATCCCCTCAAGCCTTAACTGGTCAATTTTGCCCTCAAACACTCAAATTTCAAGGTCTGATTGGTGGTCTTCAAGTTATGGTTTTGATTGACACAGGCAGCACACACAACATCATGCAACCAAGAACTGCACATCACCTTAACCTCACGACTACTCCTATTAATCAATTTTCGGTGATGGTTGGTAATGGCTCACATTTACAATGTGAGGGACTTTGTCAAAATGTTCAAATACAATTGCAAAACAGACCCTCTGTACTTCCTTTTTATTTACTACCAATTGAGGGAGCAGATTTGGTTTTGGGCATGGCTTGGTTAAGGACGTTGGGACCCATCCAAGCTGATTTTTCAGTACCTTCTATCACTTTCCAACATCAGAACGAAAAGATTACACTCAAAGGCAATACTAATTTTTCACCCTCCCAAACCACTTTCCACCAATTGCGCTAACTCATCCACACCGATGCCATTGCTTCCTTCCATTTAATGCTTATGCAACCTATTGAATCATCAAATCCTAATCATTTTTCTCCTCCCACTCCTGTGACCACTACTCACCCATCCCTACCACCTAAGCTTACAAAATTACTCACAGAATTCCAAACCATTTTTCATCAACCCAAAGGCCTCCCACCCCCACAACCCCATGATCATCATATCAATTTATTGCCAAATACTTCCCCCATTAATGTTAAACCTTACCGCTACCCCCACTCAAAAAAAGATGCCATGACAGTTTTAATTCAGCAGATGTTAAATGATGGAATTATTACTCCTAGCACTGGCCCTTTCTCCTCACCCGTTTTACTTGTCAAAAAAAAAAAGACGGCACATGGCGTTTTTGTGTGGATTATAGAGCCCTAAATGCAGTAACAGTAAAAGATTGTTTTCCTATACCCACAATAGACGAATTGTTGGATGAGTTAGGCTCAGCCTCAATTTTCACTAAGTTAGACTTATGCTCAGGTTACCACCAGATCAGGGTTGCATCGAGGGATACGTATAAAACAGATTTTCGCACTTTTGATGGCCACTATGAATTCCTAGTTATGCCATTCGGTTTAACTAATGGTCCTTCTACTTTCCAATCAGCTATGAACGACTTGTTGAGGCCTTACCTAAGGAAATTTGTGTTGGTTTTTTTTGACGATATTTTGATTTATAGTAACAACTTTAATGATCACCTAACTCAGTTACAGCTAGTGTTTGAATTATTACAGGCTCATTCTTTTTTTGTGAAGTTATCTAAGTGTGTGTTTGCAGTTAAACAGATTGATTACCTTGGTCATGTGATTTCAGCGAGTGGTGTTGCACCCGATGCAGAAAAAGTGAAAGCTATTCTAGACTGGCCACAACCACGTTCACTTTCGACACTCCGCGGTTTTTTAGGCCTCACCGGATTTTATCGACGCTTTGTGCAAAATTACGCCGCTCTCGCCGCTCCCCTCACCGATTTGTTACGATCCACTACTTTTACATGGAGTACATAGGCTGCAAAAGCCTTTACAGATTTGAAGCACCGCATGACCGACATGCCGGTCCTAGCACTACCAGATTTTACAAAAAAATGTATCCTTGAGACCGATGCTTCTGGTGTCGCCATTGGTGCCGTGTTGTCACAAGGTGGGCACCCGATTTCTTTCTTCAGTAAGAAGTTGTGTCCAAGAATGCAAGATGCATCAATATACGTGCGTGAGATGTTGGCCATCACAGAGGAAGTTAAGAAGCGGCGCCAATACCTGATAGGACAAAAATTTCATATATACACAGATCAGAAGAGTCTAAGGGACTTACTGCTTCAAAGGATTCAGACTACGGAACAACAAAAGTGGACAGTAAAATTACAAGGTTTTGATTTTGAAATTTTTTACAAACCTGGTAAGTCCAATATTGTCGTCGACGCCTTAAGCCGCAAGTTTACAACGCAGGAACCAGCACTGTTAGTTTTGTCATCCCCAACTCCGGACTTATTCAGATCTCTGCAACAGTTTTATCACGCAGATATTGCAGGTCAGAATCTAGTCACAGAACATACTCAGGCCAATACTACTAACAAAGATTTTCGGTTTGCACGTGGATTACTATACTAGAAAGATCGAGTATTTATACCTGATATCCAGCAACTGCGCCAAAGTATCATACACGCACACCACCATACACCAGAGGCAGGACACTCAGGAGTCACATCAACTTTAGCTTGACTACGATCTTTGTTTTGTTGGCCCGGTGTTTACCTTGATGTAAAAAAGATGGTCAAACAATGTATAGCATGCCAACAAAATAAATATGAAACACAAAAGAAGAAGGGTTTGTTACAGCCATTACCAATTCCTACTAAGGTTTGGGAAGAGTTAACTATGGACTTCATAACAAACTTACCCAACTCTTATGGACATACAGTGGTATGGGTCATCTGCGACCGCCTCACCAAGTTTGTCCATTTCATCCCCTTGCCTACATACTTCACAGCAAAAGATCTCGCAGCTCATTTCACTGTGGAAATCTTTCGCTTACACGGGATACCTAAATCCATCATTTCAGATCGTGATCCTCTTTTTTTGAGTAAGTTCTGGAAGCAGTTCTTCAAGTTACAAGACACCAACCTGAAATATAGCACAACTTATCATCCAGAGACAGATGGGCAAACAGAAGTTGTAAATTGTTCGTTAGAAACTTACTTGCGTTGTTTAGCTGGTGATCACCCTCGGTAGTGGCATAAATTCTTACATCTCGCGGAATACTGGTATAACACGTCGTTTCACTCTGCCATCGGGATGTCGCCATTCAAAGCATTGTACGGCCGTGACCCACCACAACTCTTGGATTATGTTACAGAAACCACCACTGAACCATCTCTGGATCTGACCCTGACAAATCAGCAACAAATTGTTACGGAATTAAAGCAACATCTGAGTTAAAGTCGAATAGCTATGGAAAAACAGGAAAATACAAAAAGACGACATGTTACCTTTCTGAAAGGAGATTTTATTTGGCTGAAGTTACAACCGTATCGTCAGTCTACGGTGTGCTGCCGTGCATCTCAGAAACTTGCTCGAAGATTTTTTGGTCCATTCCGGGTTATTAAGCGTGTCGGTACGGTGAACTATTTGTTAGATCTCCCTTCTTCTTCTCGGATGCACCCTGTGATTCATGTATCCATGCTTAAGCAATACCATGGCAACCACCCTCCAACGGAACTCCATCCCTTGCCTCTACCGGATCTAGTCACGTTTCCAAGGGATATAAAGAATCTGTGTGACAACCCCAAGGATCTGAAAGAAAAATTAAATGTTAGAAAGGAAAGCAAAGTGGAAACAAAAGAAATCGGGAAGCCATTTGCAACGAACCGAAGCTTACCGTTGTCGGAGGATCTAGCAGCAGTTGAAGGATCACCGTTTGGGTCTACGGTACAGAAGGGAGAAAGACGCAAAGCATTATTAAAGGAAAAGGCACAAAGCGTAGTTAAGGAGAGAGGAGAGCAAAGTGGGAAGACACTACAAGACTTAAGTCTGAAAGTGAATAATGTGAATGGAGTACTTAACTTGCCCTCTACTAACCCACGTGAAGAAAGTACCAACTTTATGAGTTCCAATGTTAGCGTACACGGCATCAAGACTTTTTCAACTAATACAGCTGTGCACACTGCCCAAGACCCCTCCTCATCTCTTCTCGACCAATCACAGGCGTCCCAGCAGATTCCCCTTATCTCTTACCCACCGATTCACGTGCCCCAACAGTTTCCCACACCAGCTGTATCACATTTTCCCAAGACCGATACAGCTGTATCCTCCTTCCCAACGGCTATTTCAAAATTATGTGAACCGACGGGTAGTGCCAGCTCTGGCCCATTTCAACATGCTTTCCCTGGCCCAAATTCCTTGAACCTTGAGGACGAGGTTCTTTCTGGGCCCGATAGTAATGTTAGGAAGGAGACAAGGCCCAACCGAATTAAAAGAAGGCCCATGAAGTTAAAGGATTTTATTTAACTCGTGGGGTGCAGATTAGTATTTTATTAGAGGAGTTATTTTATGTTGCTGGCCCATGGCCCTTTTAGTAAAGCAAAACCCTACTATTTATATGCTGTATGTTCTCTTTATGAATCAAGTTGAAAAGTTAACCTTAGATCTAAAGTTAACCTAGTATAGTCTAACAAGTCATTAGTTCCAGAATCTTGAGAAAGACGAGTCATTAACAACAAATTCAGGGGATTCAAAGGATCTATTCAAACCTTCATTTAAAAGAAGTGTATGAAGAAATCAAGCAATACAATTTAGAAGGCACCACTTTGCTCTTTGATTAAATGAACAATAATCATTGAAAAAATTTAAGAGCACCAGAAATTTGGTGATATTTGTTATAAATAAATAAAGGGAAATGCTAACGAGTGCTCCAGGAGCACTTGTTAAGAGTTTAAAAAAATAAGTAATACTTATATTTAATGTTTTAGAAAAGGAAATAACTGACTTTTTTAAAGAATAACAAAGTTTGTTATATGTAAATTGCTTGTATTCAATATATTGGATATTGAAATAAATCATTTATTTAAAAAAAATTCTTTATATGGAATGCTTAATGAGTGCCCCTGGGGCACTCGTTAGCATGATCCATAAATAAAACCAAGCAATTGGCTCGAGTGGTAAACGAGCTCCTGCAAAGGAAGAAGTTCGGAGAATACTGAGTTCGATTCTTGGTGGGAACAACACGTTATCAATACGAAACTCTACTGTGTGTTTTATGATCAATTTGCATAATCATGTTTCTTCTCTTTCGATTGTAATTTTCATACATCTCTGAAGAATTGAATGAATAGCGTGTATCCCAGAAGGATTACATGATTAATGTTAAGATATCTCAGGAGGATTTCTTAAAAGAATTATTTTTCTTAATCGATGTGAATATTTGTGACATGACTTTGAAGGTTTTTTTAGCTTCCTAGAAGGATTGTGCAAATAATTGTTTCTTTTTATCACTGCGAAGATCATTTGTGATATATAATTTCCGAAGAGTTAAAGTTTTAAAATAAGAATTTCTCACACCGTAAAATGTTATATCTATAATATTAGAAGAATTTCATCATGATATTAATGAATCCTAGAAGGATTGCATCTATACTAATAACCTATCCCAGAAGGATTGCCTCTGTTATATTAAAAATTTGAAAAATGATTGCATCAGCTATGTTATCGAATTCTAGATGGATTGGATCAATAATAGTGATGTATTCCAGAAGGATTTCACAAAAAAATTTGTGTGTTTCGATGTAAAAAAATTATATTATACTCATAAAATATTTGTCATTCCAGAAGAATGACATGGGTGAGTCGAACACATCCTAGAAGGATAACTATATTTTTGAATAATTGTAATTTTCTAGCATTTGACTATGTTAAAAACTTATTAAATTTGTTAGAGTATAAATTATTCCATAATTAGAATTATAAATCTATATATTTCATCTTATTGATAATGTCTAACATTTCTTTTCTTAATTACTGTTTGGATTTTATATGTCATGGTTTACTATTTTTCATGCCAATGATTATAAGAAAATTTGTGTTATATTGTGAAATCTCAAATGTCATGTCCCCTATGTTATTTAGATATCCTTTTTCTCCCAATAGATATTACATGAATTTTTGGCTCCTCTAATTGTCACAGTTAAAGATTTAGATGTCATTGGCTAAGAGAAATTATTTTACTTTCGAATCACCAATGTAATTCATCTCAATTTTTGTTTCTAATAATTTTAACGCATCCCAGAAGAATGGTTATATTTTTAGATCATTGTTTGTAACAAATTATTTATATAATTCCTGAAGAACTTATCAAGCATCCCTGAAGGATATCAAAACAAATTATTTATATAGTTCCTGAAGAACATATCCATCCATGAAGGATAGTAAAACAAATTAATTATAGGGTTAAATACTATTCACCCCCTGCCAAAGTAGCGAGATTCGGTTTTCCCCCTTATTAAAAAAAAATTTAGCCATCGCCCCTTAGAAAACAAGATTCAAAATAGCAAATAAATAAGTTGCACAACCCAGGATTTAAACCCAGCTCCAAAGGGTTCACATGCAGTCCCTCTACCACTAGGCTATAGAAGCTTTCATGTTTTACATATGGAAGGATCTGTATATGTAACATATTTTCTACTTTTCTACTTTTTTTTCAATAAAAGTATATATTCATATTTATAATGTATTATTTATTTATAAATTTATTATTAATATGTATATATTACCTTATGTATTATTTATTTATTTATTTATTTACTTTACATAAACGTTTTTTTAATAATTTTATTTAAAAATTTTTTTATTCAGTTTTTTTAATTTATATAAACTTTTTTTAAATGATATATTTAATAATATATATAAACATTTTTTTAATAATTTTCATAAACATTTTTTTTAATAATTTACATAAACATTTATTTAATAATAATATTAATAATAAATAATTAAGTAATAAATAAATATTAATAATATTAATAATAACTAATTAATACATAACTAATATTAATAATAAATAAATAAAATAAATAAATAAAGTAATATATAAAATATTAAATAAAGATTTAAATAAATAAAAGAATAAATAAAATAATAATATTCAACTTTTAAAAAACATCTTAAAAAAAGATTTATATAATTAGAACATTTTTAATTATAAAAAACATTTATATAATTAAAACGTTAATTAAAAATACATTTATATAATTATAACGTTAATTAAAAAAACATTTTTATAATTATAAAAAAACATTTATATAATTAAAACATTAATTAAAAACATTTATTATAATTATTAAATAATACATTTATATAAGGGTTAAATACTATTCACCCCCTGCCAAAGTAGCGAGATTCGGTTTTCCCCCTTATTAAAAAAAAATTTAGCCTTCGCCCCTTAGAAAACAAGATTCTGTTTCCAGGAACCCCCTGTTCCATGCTATTCCATGTTTGGCTGACTGGGCATGTGGAATCTTGCTGACTGGGCGCCTGATTTCTTTGTTTGGCTGCTGACGTGGCTTCCTTTGAAAAGGCTGGAAAAATAGCAAATAAATAAGTTGCACAACCCAAGATTCGAACCCAGCTCCAAAGGGTTCATGATTTAACACTTTAATCATACATGTGCATATGAACATAAACGTTTGTGTGTTTCTAAAGGAAAATAAAAATCAGATAAATTAAGTTTTTCATGACATCAATTGTTGCATCGACCAAAATATCATGCAAAATATTTTTTGTCTACTCACAACCAGAAGTTTGTGAAATTGTTTTCTTAGACAACAATCCCATTTTCTGAATTTTTTCTTTCCAGAATTTCTTGATAAGTATCACATATATTATTAAAAATTGATATTGAACACCTTGTAGCATATGTTCATATGAAAGAAAAAAATGACTTGAAGATCCATTCTTTAGACGTCTAAAGTTAGTTATATGATTGATACTTATGAGATTATAACTTCTATATTATGCTTTGAGAACATGCAATCAAGTATATTAAAATATTTATTCGCATCAAGCCAACGAGATCCTATATCTTGATCCTCCTTTAACTTACAACTTATTCTAATACTTCTCATCTAAGTGAATCTTTGGATGTGTTATGTATGTTCCAATTGCTCCAATATAATACATTAAGATGAGTCATGAAAGAATATTGAAAAAATATAATTGACATGAATCCCATTTTTGAGGATATAATTTGAGCAAATAATAATTAATTTTTCCAATATAGGGTGAGGGAATAAGCAACTGAAATCATGAACAAGAAGTTCAATGAACAATTTTATATCTTGATCCTCATACAAACCCATATGAACCAGAAGTTTGAAATATTATTCATTTGAAAATTTTATACAACCAATTATAGTTGCTAATACTACAATTAAAGTGGATTCTCCTGTTGGATAATCTAATATCGCAAATGAATTGAAACTGTGCATGAAGTATGGTAGGAAAGTCGATTTCAATGTTAAAAGTCCTCTACTAAGAACAGAAACTAAAGATGGCCCAAGTGAGGATATGAAAATTCTAAGAGCACTTTGACCTAATTTAATTTTCAGTTCCAGAAGAACAAATCAAGTACTTGAAATATGAAATAAAAAGATCTTGATAAATTATGTCATGGATGAAATGGAATGGAACCGAAATTGAGATAACCAAATAAAGTCAATATTGACAATGTCTTGTATATAATATAGCGCTAAAAGTGATTAATGATAACGAGGATCATGATTCAAAGTCTATTAAAGATTGTAGACTAAGTGAGAATTGGCCAAAATGAATATATTCAATTGAAGAAGAATTAAACTCACTTTACAAGTGACTCACTTTTGGACCTGTAGTCCGAACACCTCAAGGTGTGAAACCAATTATAAATGAGTTTTTGTGAAAAAGAAAAATAAGAATGGTACAAAGTTTGATTTATTTCTCAATGATTTTCACAAATACCTAAGATTGATTTTGATAAAACATATTCACTTGTAGTGGATTCAATCGATTTTTGATATTTAATTAGCCTTGTAGCACATGAAGGGCTTAATGTGAACATGATGGATGTTATGACATCTTATTTATATGGTTCACTTAATACTGACATTTACATGAAACTCCCTGAAGGGTTTAATATACCAGAGGCACATGATTGTGGATCTCGAGAAAACTACTACATCAAATTGAACAAGTCTCTCTATGGGCTGAAAGAATCTGGATGCATGTGATATAATCGCCTCAGTGAATATTTACTAAATGATGAATATACAAATAACTCAATTTGTACTTGTATTTTCATAAAATAATGTGGAAAAGGATTTGCAATAATAGTTGTCTATGTGGATGACATAAATATTATTGGAACTCCTGAAGAGCTTCCAAAAGCTATAAATTGCTTAGATAAAGAGTTTGAGATGAAGGACCTAAAAAAGACAAAATATGTCTAGGTTTGCAAATTGAGCATTTGGACAAAGGAATATTTGTACGTCAAGAAGGATATACAGAAAAGTGTTGAAATGTTTCTTTATGGACAAATGTCACATGTTGCCAACTCCAATATGGTTGTAGATCATTAGATATGAAGAAAGATCTTTTCAGGCCTCGAGAAAAGGATGAAAAAATACTTGGTCTTGAAGTACCACATCTCAGTGCTATTGGAGCACTAATGCACCTTGTTAATTATACATGTCTTGATATATCATTTGTGGTTAATTTATTAGCAAGATACAGTTATTCACCTACACGAAGACATTGGAACATAGTCAAACATATACTTCGCTATCTTAGAGATGCAAGTTACTTGTCAAATCCTCACAATGGTAGATCAAAAATAGGTTATTTGTTTACATGTGATGGCACATCCATTTCATGGAGATTTATAAAACAAATCATGGCAACAACTTCATAATATCCTACATAACTATTAACATTACATGAAGTCACTTCGAAGAAGACATTTTAAACAATGAATACAAAGAATATCGTCTCACATATAAATGTATGCATTAGGGGAGAAATACATATGTTTTGACTCTTTTTTTCTTCACCATGGTTTTGTTCCACTGTGTATTCCTGGTAAGGGTTTTAACGAGGCAATTCATATTCAAATGATATTGTACTCTTTTTCCTTCACTAGAATTTTTTCCACTGGATTTTTTCTAGTAAGGTTTTAACGAGGCATATCCTCAATGGACATTCAAGGGGGTGTTATAAATAAATATTCTTGTGGATGTCCATATATATTTTTATCTTTCATCTTCATATTCTCTATTAAGTGGTATAGTAAGGTTATGATTTTTCACCTTCCTAATGTCCTATAAATAAGGTCCACTTTGCAATGTAAATAGAACTTTTTGAAGAAGATAGTAGATTATCACTTTCTCTCTTACTTTCTCTACTTCATCTCTATATTGTTTTCGTTAGTTTCATAATAATATTTTTCTTTTTTTTCTTTTTAACCTAATTGACATTTTAGCTACTATCTTTAAAAAAATAATAAGTAAGCAAATCTCTTTCTTATCGTCTAATTGGCATTCTATTTTTTATTCATTAAAAAATAAATATTTTTGCAAAATTTATTCATTTAGTCTTATTGACATTAGTTTAAAAAAATAGTTAACTCAATTTCTCCTAATATATTATCAGAGTTTGATATAACTTGGTTAGTTTAGTTTTATACTCCTAATTTATATTAAGTTTTTTCTTGCTATGAATTTGTGAAAGAGTAATCGAATATAAAATTAGTAGATTAATTGGTTAGAGTTTATTATAAGTTGGTTAATTTATTAATGTCTTATATATAACCTCTCATGTAACTATATGATATCTCTTCAATATTTTAATATCATTTTTTATTTTATTTTGTATCCTTCAATCTTCATTTTATGCGTGAAAGTAATAATAAGGAATGCTAGTCATATTTGACGTCTGAAATCCCTTCGTTCTTTAATCAAGATTTTCTTTGAAAAAATATTTTATAGTCTTCTTTTGCTTTTTTGATGCTTTTATTTTGTACAAACGGGAAGGCTTACCCTTACCTTGGGGTTCATCCCATTGCAATGAATTGCCACACTCAATCATTTCTGGGATTCTGCTGTGCTTGACTCATAAAATTTACTTTATAGACAAATTATGGCTGTCACTATAAGTCAAGTTTTAATTTCTATGAATATTTTTAATATATCTTTCCTAATATATAATTTTAACTTTGAATATGTGTACAAGAAGATTTGTGTATATTAGTCTCCATTATGAGCCAACCGAAAATGCCCAGAAAAAGAAGGTCCAGTAGCAATTAAATAAACTATCACTCAAAAAGTAGGTAACTCTTTTTTCTGCGTCGTAGAGAATTCCCCACGAGGATACCATGTTAATCTCTCTAAATTACTTCAACAGTTGGCCACATCCCTCGTACATGCAGTTTGTAACATCCGTAATTTTCCTTAATTTAATTTAATTGGGATTTAAATTATTTTATTGGAATTATTTGGCATTTCTCTAAAAATTATGGAAAATAATAGAGTTGGGCCGAGGTAGTGTTAGTAAAAGGAGGGGTGTTAGTCACAAGGCCTTTTTACTAAATTATATTATTTTTTATAAAAGAAGGAAAAGGAGGAAATTAGAGAAAGAACGTGAAAAGAGCAGAAGAGGAGAAGAGAGGAAGAACGTGAAAGTGCAGAAGCAGAGAAAGGGGAAGAGTTCAAGAATTTGGTTAAGGTAAGGGGGGACTTATCTGATTATCATCTATTATTGGGTTAGGGGGTGATAATACTGAATCGATGTAGAATTCGGGTCAATTGAGTCATATGATAGATTTAGGGATTGAGTCAAATTGTATGATGTTTGATCCCTATGTTTGAATCCATGATGTCTGTGTTGTTATAGTCTCAATTGATGCGTAATTTGTTTATTATGAGGTGTATTTCGTGTTGTTTATGCATTCCATTTCCCTAGGTCCGCACTGGTATGAATTGGGTGAGTTTGAAATGTGTAGAATGCTGTTTTCTGCAGGTTGGGGTTTCTGAAATCACCGGTTCGCGCCGCGTGCATAGGGTTGGTGCCGCGAACAGGTGGGCAGAATGCCAGGATGTGGTGATACGCACATGTCGCGCCGCGTACCCGTGTTGGCGCCGCGAAGGCGTAACTTTTTCTCGTTTCGCGCCGCGTGCAGATGTTTGCGCCGCGAATAGCTTGGCAGAGAGCCAAGGATTTTTGGGACGCTCAGTTCGCGCCGCGAACCAAGCTGGCGCCGCGTGCTGTTGATGTTTGGGACATTTTAAAAAGTTTAACTATACATAACTTTTTAACTGTTGGTCCGTTTGATGTGCCGTTTCGAGCTAAACGAACCTTATAGAACAATCTATATAATGATGATTGATTGGTTTTAGAATGATGAGAATACATGTGTGCTAATTCTTATTGATGATGATGATTGGTGTAAATACGTGTATGTTTATATATGATGATGATGATGGAATTGTGATTGAATGATGTTAATGTATATGAACATACTTGATGATGATGATGATGTTGATGATGATGATGATGATGATGATGATGGTATAAGTATGTTGTATATGTTGTATTCATTCATATTCATTGATGATACTGTATCCATAAGGGTGTGTTGGATCAGTGAAGGGCATGATTCCCATTGTGTGGAATCTGTGCTGGCAGGGTCGTATCTTGATGATGTTGGATCGGTCATAGGTTATTCCCATTTGATGATGTTGGTATCACATGCGTAGTGTCAGTTCATACATATGCATAATTTATAACATGATTGGAGGTATTCCAGTGTTGTAAATGTTGATGATGTGTTGATTGTTGTTTGACTTGTTTGATTGTCTGTTTATGAAACAATTGGGTGAATGATACAACTGTGATGTGTTATTGCTTTATAACCTTATAACATTTGTTAATTATGATGAGACTCACCCTTACATGTTGTCATTTTCAGATTGAGGATAACGGCTGTTCGACTCGGTGAGGATTAGCTCATGAGTCTGTGTCTTAGTTAGCGTCAGGTGTCATGCTCTGGTAGTTGTAACACTCGGGACGCGATTGTTTAGAGTTTATGATTATGAATCTAGTTATGTTTTGATGTTTTGAAGGATAAGTTTTAAAGATGTTAAACTTAGTCCGTTTGATTTAAGTTCCGCTGTGTTAACATGAAACGTTTTAATTTATGATGATTACCTCAGTGAATGCATGACATGACTGAATGATGTTTATTTATTATGAATTGTGGCACCCTTATTTCATGTACTCTGAATATTTGTTTAAATTGTCGCGGGGTTAGTAAGGGGTGTTACAATAGTTGTATCAGAGCATAGTCGGTCGTTATGACCAGAGTTTTAGTGTTAGTTTTGTTTTCCTGTGTATACGACTAGTAAGAGTAAACTGTCAATACTTCTGTTCTGATTAAATTGGTTGTGATTTAAGCAGAACAATGGCTGGAAGAGGAGGAAGAAACGACGATGCTATCGCTAAGGCTCTGGGTATGATTGCTGGTGTGTTGGGAGGAAATGCCAATGGAGCTGCGATTGGTGCTGACAGGCAGCTGAACAGTTTTCAGAGGAACAGTCCTCCATTGTTCAAGGGCACGCATGATCCTGAAGGTGCTTAGAAGTGGCTTAAGGAGATCGAGAGAATCTTCAGAGTCATCGATTGTGCTGAGGATCTGAAGGTGAGATATGGTACTCACATGTTGTCTGAAGAAGCTGACGACTGGTGGATGGCCACCAGGACTGAACTGGAAACTGATGGTGTGGCTATTTCTTGGGCTGTGTTCAAGAGGGAATTTGTGAGAAGGTACTTTCCTGAAGACGTAAGAGGTCGAAAGGAAATTGAATTTCTGGAACTAGTTCAAGGAAGCATGACAGTACCAGAGTATTCTTCGAAGTTCGTTGAGTTGGCGAAGTACTACGTTCACTACAACAACGATGAAGCTAGTGAATTCTCGAAATGCATCAAGTTCGAGAACGGTCTCCGTGATGAGATTAAGCAGGGTATCAGATATCAGAGAATCCGGAGATTTGTAGAATTGGTGGACTGTAGTAGGATCTTCGAGGAAGATAATCTCAAGCTGAAGTCATCTCACTCTCGGGAGTTAGTTGACAGAAAAGGGAAGAAGCCTATGGATAAGGGTAAGCCATATGGTAGAGGTAATCCAAAGACTGGTGGTTGGAAGAAGCCTAGTGGGGGAGACTCCAGTGCTTTTGTTAGGTGCTATAACTGTGGTGAGGTCGGGCACCGTAGGAATGAGTGCAAGCTGAACCAGAAGAAGTGCTTCAAGTGTGAAGAAGTGGGTCATGTTTCCGCTGATTGTAAGAAGAAGATTGTGACTTGTTACAATTATGGTGAAGAGGGTCACATTAGCCCACAGTGTCCTAAACCGAAGAAGAACCAAGTTGGAGGAAAGGTTTTTGCTTTGTCTGGATCAGAGACCACTCCATAGGATAGACTAATTAAAGGTACGTGTTTTATTCATGTCACACCTTTAGTTGCAATTATTGATACTGGAGCAACTCATTCTTTTATTTCTTTGGATTGTGCTAAGAGGTTGAATTTGGAAATATCTGAAATAAATGGAAGTATGGTTATTGATACTCCAGCGTCGGGTTCCGTAACTACATCGTCTGCATGCTTGAATTGTCCGGTTGACATTTTTGGTAGAGAATTCGGGATGGACTTAGTGTGCCTTCCGTTGAAACAACTCGATGTAATCCTGGGGATGAACTGGTTAGAATTTAACCGTGTTCACATCAACTGTTTTTTGAAGACAGTAATTTTTCCTGAAGAAGTTCATTCTGATGATCTGGAGATGACAGCTAGACAGGTGGATGAAGCTATCAAGGATGGTGCAACGGTGTTTATGTTATTTGCATTGGCAAATTCGATGGAAAGAGTAGTAAGTAGCGAACTACAAGTGGTATGTGATTTTCCAGAAGTTTTTTCGGAAGAAGTGAATAAATTACCGCCAGAAAGAGAAGTAGAGTTTTCCATTGAATTGATTCCGGGAACTAGTCCAGTGTCAATGGCACCGTATCATATGTCACCGTCTGAGTTGACTGAACTGAAGAAGTAGTTGGAAGAATTACTTGAGAAGAAGTTCATTCGTCCTAGTGTTTCTCCGTGGGGTGCACCTGTGTTGCTAGTGAAGAAGAAAGAGGGTTCAATGAGGTTGTGTGTGGATTACAGACAATTGAACAAGGTTACTATCAAGAATCGGTATCCCTTGCCGAGGATTGATGATTTGATGGATCAACTGGTTGGAGCATGTGTGTTTAGTAAGATTGATCTGAGGTCTGGGTATCACCAGATACGTGTGAAAGACGATGATATTCAGAAGACCGCTTTCAGAACAAGGTATGGGCATTATGAGTATTCGGTAATGCCGTTTGGAGTTACTAATGCACCTGGTATATTTATGGAGTATATGAATAGGATATTTCATCCTTATCTCGATAAGTTCGTGGTGGTGTTTATAGATGATATCCTAATATATTCTAAGAGTGAGGAAGAACATGCGGAACATCTCAGAATTGTGTTGGAGTTGTTAAAAGAGAAGCAACTTTTTGCCAAACTGTCGAAGTGTGAATTTTGGTTAGAAGAGGTCAGTTTTCTTGGACATGTGGTTTCCAAGAATGGTATTTCTGTCGATCCTACCAAGATAGAGGCTGTATCTCAGTGGGAAGCGTCGAAGTCAGTGTCAGAGATTCGTAGTTTCTTGGTCTGGCAGGTTATTACAGGAAATTCATTGAAGGATTTTCAAAGTTAGCATTGCCGCTAACCAAATTAACCAGAAAGGGACAGGCTTTTATTTGGGATGCGAAATGTGAGGAAGGATTCCAAGAACTAAAGAAGAGGTTGACTAGTGCTCCTATTTTGATTTTGCCGAATCCGACAGAGTCATTTGTGGTTTATTGTGATGCTTCGTTGATGGGTTTAGGTGGTGTACTGATGCAGAATCAACAAGTGGTCGCTTATGCATCGAGACAACTCAAAGTGCATGAAAGGAATTATCCGACTCATTATTTAGAGTTGGTGTAGCAACCTGCCCTAAAAATTAAAGATTTAGAGTCGCCACCTATTCTGAAGGGCGAATAGGAAACCCTACGCAGTTAAGAGATCGGGGTAAGTTATTATAATCAGGTCGAGGGAAGGTGTTAGGCACCCTCAACCCTTTCCTAAGGTTTTGTCTAAGGCAATGGTTTTATGGCTAAAATATTGAGGTTTATAGCTAATGAAGTGAAAAGAGGCAAGAATTAATATTAGACTGAATTGAGATTTTTAGGGGGGAGACTCGCCTTGTTACCAAATGCCTACGTATCTCCTTAGGGAGAATCAGAGTCCACGTAGTTCGGGGTCAAGGTTGTACGCCTTATGGTTGAATTTGTGATTTGAAATTGTTTTTAGAGGCTTTTTGAGTAGCCTATCGTAGTTGAATTTGATTTGAAGGGTGAAAGTGTTTTGAGGTTGGCGTACAACCTTGATTTAATTTGTTACTGTTAGATGCGACGATCGATAGATTCAATCGGTATAGCTAACAGATTTATTGGCATTGCTGGTTACTCGGATCGATAGATTCGATCATCGCGGGCAGCAAATTAATTGTATTTTAATTTTTAAGTATTTTATCTCTCGTCTAAAGTGACTGATAGTTTTAATCGGGTCAAGGAGAGAATTAATAAGAATTAATTAAATTTATGGATTAATCAGAACAGTTTTATTTCTCGTCTAATACGACTAATAGATTTAGTCGGTTTGAGGAGAAATTGAGTTATTAATAAAAAGGAACAATTAAATAAATTGTTTGAGATTTAATTAATTAGTTTATCAAAAAAACAATTAGCACATTTTTTAGAATTTTAATTAGTTACAACAAAAAAACAATTAAACATTTTTTAGAATTTTAATTAATTAATTTTATTTGTTTCATAAGGGGGGGGGGGTGTATTTTGTTGTTAACCAGTGATTTTAGGGGTTAGGTAGTAATTGGGCTGAACCCATTTGAGGTTAGGGATCCCTTGGATCCAGTGTGGGTGAGGGCGCATGGTGTACGGTACGCTACAGGATTAAGGGCGCTTGGATCTGATCCTAGAATGATCAAAGTCCTGCATGCATTGTTGGTGGAGGGTGCATAGCACGGAGGCACAGTGAATCACGTTCAGTGATGCCTGCCAAGTGTCCATGGAAGGACAGGTGGCGACGATTCGGCTACCCAGGAGAGATCAACACAGGGATTCCAAAGATCCCACTCTCATTTCTCTCAGTTTCTTCTCTCTCTAGTTTCTCTCTTTTCTTTTCGCTCTCAACTTCTCTCAAACAATCCACGAACCATGACCCCCAACCACCGGCCGGAAATCGCCTCCGCCGGTGGTGTCGCCCTTGAACCACCTTCAAATCCCAGGATTCCGGTTGAACTTCAACCGTGAAGTTCATATATTCATCCTCCATCCACCCAGAAAACCCAGAAACCCTTCGATCCAAACCCAGCACTCTTAAATCTTCATCCCTAACCTATGAACATAAACCCTAAAACCCCAAATCGAACCCAGATTCACAGATAGACACACATAGTCATGCAATCGAAAGGGCTTTAAGCTAAGTTTTGGTTTTTAGAATTACCTTATGTCTTGAGTTTCTGAATGAGTTCGTCCCTCTCCTAATCTCCTTCTCTCTGTGTATGGTTTGCAAGTACGATGACGAAGAGCAAGCGTTCTCGTGGCGGCGCTCAAGAATTTCTTTTCTGGAAAAAATTTCCTCCCCCCCTCAATCTCTTCTATTTTCTTTTATAACATTAGGGTTTAATTCGTTTAGGAAATGTTAGATTTAGAGATTTGATTAGCGTTTACGTTTTGCAATTAATCCTCTGAAGATTTGATTGTAATATTATTGATTTTAATAAAAACATTTGATTTGATTTTGTTAATTTTGTTAAGATTTGATTTTCGTTTTGAGTTGTGGATTTGATTATGTTTGCGTTTTGATTTGCGCTTGTAATCTGAAGTTTGATTCAATTGGGCTTGGGCGGAGCTTTTTCCTTAGGGTTGGTGGCGGAAACGGCCATGGAGGGAGTTAGTTTGGCTAGGGTTTCGCAAGGTTGGGGAGAATGAACAGGACTCGGGTCATCCTGACCCGGTCCATTGACCCGCGCACTTGGGCCTCCCTTTGGTCCGATTACCCACGTGGCCCATTACTCTTTTTTTGTTCAGACTCAATTAACAACAAAAAAAACAACTTAATATATTTTATTTAATTGATCAACTAAGTGATAATAAACAAAAATACATTTAATTAATTAATTACATAATAATAATTAACGATTTTTTTGATGATACGTTAAGTAATCATAATTCCTGATTAATTTTGATAACGCAATAGAATTAACATTTATGGATTAGTAATACTAACAAGTTTATGATTTAAAAAACAAGTAATTGATTTGTGATGAGAAAAATAGAACTATTGGGCTCAAAAGAATGTCCTAAACACACCCCTTTATTTCCTTGTAAGATAAAAAAAGAAAAAGAGGCCCAATTGAATCTAGAGATTTCGCCATTCACACTATTTTTATTTTAAGTCGATTTATACAGGAATTTTATAGGAGAGCGAGTTTGACAATAGGTATATCCAACCCTATGGCTCCTAATTTTTAACTCCATTAATAAATTGAAAAGTGAGAATTAAAATAGGTAAATTTTGGGGTATGACAGCTGCCCCTATTTAATTATCTTGGATCGAACAGCGTGAGAATACGCAGGTCTCACGCTTTTCGAATCAAAGAGTTATTAAATAATGGAAGACCCCTAAATTTACCTTGTGCTTGAGTATGAGTGAAGAGAAGCGTTCTGCTAAAGCCTGAGTCTTACATAGCGAGGACCTTCCGTTGGTTGTGTAATTAGCTTGCCATAGCCAGCAAGCTTCCGCAGTTTGTGAACCCCCCACTTACTATAGTTCTAGTAAGTTTCCGTAGCTTGTGGACCCCAATAGGATTGCTTGCTATAATTCTAGCAAGTTCACCTGCACTGACAGGGTTATCTGCGAATATCATCGCAGAATTTACCTGTTTCACCAGGGTTATCTGCGAGTGTTATCTCAGAATTTACCTGTACCACCAATAGGGTTATTCGCGAGTGTTGTCGCGAAATTTACCTATGTCACCAGGGTTATCTGCGAGTGTTATCGCAGAATTTACCTGTACCACCAATAGGGTTATTCGCGAGTGTTATCGCAAAATTTACCTATGTTATCCGGGTTATCTGCGAGTGTTATCGCAGAATTTACCTGTACCACCAATAGGGTTATCCGCGAGTGTTATCGCGAAATTTACCTATGTTATCAGGGTTATCTGCGAGTGTTATCGCATAATTTACCTGTACCACCAATAGGGTTATCCGCGAGTGTTATCGCGAAATTTACCTATGTTATCAGGGTTATCTGCGAGTGTTATCGCATAATTTACCTGTACCACCAATAGGGTTATTCGCGAGTGTTATCGCGAAATTTACCTATGTTATCAGGGTTATCTGCGAGTGTTATCACAGAATTTACCTGTACCACCAATAGGGTTATCCGCGAGTGTTATCGCGAAATTTACCTATGTTTTCAGGGTTATCTGCGAGTGGTATCGCAGAATTTACCTGTACCACCAATAGGGTTATCCGCGAGTGTTATCGCGAAATTCACCTATGTAGAATTTTGTTTTGTAAATGCGTATGTATCATGCTTATGTGTTATGCACATGCCCCTGTTGTTTGTATAATGCGCATGTATGAATGCTTACACATGTGTACGTTGTATGTATACTGATGAATGTATGCAATGATGTATGTATGATAACCCCGACACCTCATCTCCTTATCACTCATCTCCTTATCACCCATTGCCTTTGTTTAACCTCTTTTGAACTGTTTGTGAGTTCTGGCTCAGTTTGTATTCGAATAACTTGCCGACCCCTTTGTGAAAGGATCAACCTGGGGTAACACCAGTGCAAGGTGTGTGTAGCCTTCCAGAGATTTTGTCTTTTTTTTTTTTGTGTTGCAAGTTTGAAAGTTTCTCATGTTAAATCCATGTTAAAGTTTATAAAGATAAATTATCCTTTGCAAATGGTACTGAAATTAGAAATGAAGCGTAGTATGCAAAAAAGGAAATTTTATTGATATTGCCTTGAATTGGCGGGTGTACGGAAATGCGAAGAAAGAAAATGACAAATAGAAATGATGTTAATACTGCCGTTGCCTTTTTGTTATCGAGGGCCCCAATAATCCTTCGACTTCAGAAGTAGATGATTGCACGACCCCTTATCCTTCGTAGTTTGCCTTCGGCTTATGTCCGGTAATCCTGCTTTTGCTAGGCATAGTACTTCTTGACCGCGTCTGAGTTGATTGGGTGCGGTAGCTCATCCCCATCCATTGTAGTGAGGACTAATGCCCCTCCTGAGAACACCGTTTTTACAATGTATGGACCTTCGTAGTTAGGTGTCCATTTTCCACGGGCGTCGAGTCGAGGCAACAGTATCTTCTTGAGGACAATGTCACCTTCTCTGTAGGTTCGAGGTCGGACCTTCTTATCAAACGCTTTTTTCATCCTCTTCTGATAGAGTTGTCCATGACACAAAGCTGTCAGTCGCTTTTCTTCAATGAGATTAAGCTGATCAAAACGAGTTTTTACCCATTCCGATTCTTCTAACTTTGTGTCAGCTATGACTCTTAGTGACGGGATCTCCACTTCGATTGGGAGGACAGCTTCCATACCGTAAACTAGGGAGAAAGGGGTTGCCCCTGTAGATGTACGCACCGAGGTTCTGTAGCCGTGTAGGGCGAAGGGGAGCATTTCGTGCCAATCCTTGTATGTTTTCACCATCTTTTGTATTATCTTTTTGATATTTTTGTTTGCAGCTTCGACAGCGCCGTTCATTTTAGGCCTGTATGGTGAAGAATTATGGTGTTCAATCTTGAACTCCTCGCACAGCTCCCTCATCATGTTATTGTTCAGATTCGACCCATTATCGGTGATAATCCTGCTTGGAACCCCATACCGACATATGATATTATGCTTGATGAACTGAGTGACTACTTGTCTCGTTACGTTGGTGTAAGAGGCAGCTTCGACCCATTTGGTGAAGTAGTCTATGGCAACCAATATAAATCGGTGTCCATTCGAAGCTTTAGGTTCTATCATCCCTATCATGTCGATTCCCCACATTGCAAATGGCCATGGTGAACTCAGAACGTTCAACGGGTTTGGTGGTACGTGTACCTTGTCAGCGTAGATCTGGCACTTGTGACAGGTCCTTGCATATTGGAAACAGTCGGCCTCTATTGTTAACCAGTAATACCCTGCTCGCAGTATTTTTCTAGCCATTGAATGTCCGTTTGCATGAGTTCCGAAGGTTCCCTCATGTACCTCCCTGATAATCTCCTTGGCCTCGTTTTTATCTACACACCTCAACAACACTGAATCATAGTCCCTTTTGTACAGGATGCTTCCGCTTAAGAAGAACTTGGATGCAAGTCTCCTCAGTGTCTTTTTATCAATTGTCGAGGCATTCTCCGGGTATTCTTGTTTTTCCAGGTACTTTTTAATGTCGTGGTACCATGGTTTGTTGTCAGACTGCTCCTCAATCGTGAGACAATAGGCAGGTTCATCAAAGTGTCTAACAGTTATCCGTGGTTCATGGTTTGGCCAGGTCACCTTGAACATAGAGGAGAGCGTTGCTAGTGCGTCGGCTATTTGATTTTCTTCCCTCGGGATATGAGTAAAAGTGATAGTATCAAATTCAGCCGTCAACTCCAGTATAAGGTCTCGGTATGGGATTAGTTTTGCATCTCGAGTGTCCCATTCCTTGTTGACTTGATGGATTACCAATGCTGAGTCTCCGTATACATCAAGGAGTTTGATCCTTAGGTCGATTGCAGCTTCTAACCCCAATATGCATGCTTCGTATTCTGCAATGTTGTTGGTGCAGTCGAAACATAGTCTTGCAGTGAAGGGTAAGTGCCGGTCATCGGGAGATGTCAATACTGCCCCTATGCCATGTCCTAGTGCATTTGAGGCACCGTCGAACATGAGTTTCCATACCAAACCCGGTTCGGGTCCCTCGTCGGGTCCTGGTATTTCATAATCTCTTACTAGCATAATATCCTCATCGGGGAAGTCGAACTTCATAGACTGGTATTCCTCGAGGGGTTGGTGAGCAAGATGTTCTGCCAATACACTCCCTTTTATTGCTTTTTGAGTTACATACTGTATGTCGTATTCGGAAAACAACATTTGCCACCTTGCAATTCTACCCGTGAGCGCCTGTTTTTCGAACACGTATTTTAAAGGATCCATTCTCGATATTAGCCATGTGGAATGATTCAGCATATATTGCCTTAGACGTTTGGAGGCCCATGCTAGGGCGCAACATGTCTTTTCCAATGGTGAATACCGAGACTCGCAATCCGTGAATTTCTTACTGAGGTAGTAAATAGCGTGTTCTTTCCTGCCTGTTTCGTCTTGTTGCCCCAGTACACACCCCATAGACCTTTCGAGTACTGTGAGGTACATGATTAGTGGCCTTCCGGGTACAGGAGGTAAGAGTATAGGTGGTTCTTGCAAGTAGTTCTTTATGGTTTCGAAGGCTACTTGACAATCATCATTCCACTTGATAGGTTGATCCTTCCTGAGTAGTTTGAATATAGGCTCGCATGTAGCTGTTAGGTGTGAAATGAACCTTGAGATGTAATTCAATCGACCCAGGAAACCTCGTACCTCTTTTTCTATTTTTGGAACGGGCATCGCTTGTATGGCTTTTACTTTATCAGGATCAACCTCTATACCTCGTTGGCTTACAATGAATCCCAACAGCTTTCCCGATCTTACACCAAATGTGCACTTATTCGGGTTCAACCTCAACTTGTACTTCTTCAGGCGTTCAAACAGCTTATGTAGATTTGTAATATGCTCTTCTTCTGTGCCGGATTTGGCGATCATATCATCTACATATACTTCGACCTCTTTATGGATCATATCATGGAATAATGTGACCATGGCCCTTTGATATGTTTCCCCTGCATTTCTCAACCCGAATGGCATTACTTTGTAGCAAAAAGTGCCCCAAGATGTCATGAATGTAGTCATTTCCATATCCTCGGGAGCCATCTTAATCTGATTATACCCGGAGAAACCATCCATAAAAGAGAACACTGAAGCTTGTGCTGTATTATCCACCAAGATATCTATATGTGGTAGTGGGAAATCATCTTTTGGACTTGCTTTATTTAGATCCCTGTAATCTACACACATGCGCACTTTCCCGTCTTTCTTAGGAACCGGCACTATGTTTGCAATCCATGGTGGGTAGTCAACCACAGCAAGAAACCCGACATCGAACTGTTTGAGCACCTCTTCCCTAATCTTACTATCCATGTCTGGTCGAACCCTTCTGCGCTTTTGCCTGACCGGCGCACATCCTTCTTTGAGAGGTAACCTGTGTACCACGATGTCTGTGTCCAACCCCGACATGTCACGGTATGACCAAGCAAAAATCTCTGCATACTCGTGGAGGAGCTTGATTAGCGTTGCTTTTACGTCCTTATCTAGCGTTGCCCCAATCTTAATGTTCTTGGGTTCTTCATCTGTTCCCAAGTTTATGATTTCAATGGCCTCTTGTGGAGGGAGCATGCTCTTGGATTCCTTATCCATTAACCTTGACAACTCTTCCGGAAGTTCATCGTCTTCCTCATCCCCTTCTTCAGCCTGATTAGCGAGATCCTCGAGTTTGTATGGAGCCTCAGCAGTATTATTATCGGTGGTGTCAGAAGGTGATCTGCACATGTTTTATGTTTTGTTTTCTTTTAGTATGCAGATGTGAACGTGCTTTGTTTGTGCAAGAAATTTATTTGTCATTTTCGGAAAGGAAAAAGGAATAAATGCGAGAAAAGACAATGTTTTCAATACCAAAATGCAAAGACAATTTCATTAATAAACTTCGAACTTGAAAGTAAATGGGGCCCTTACAAACTAGCTCTATGCTTCGGGCGAGGCATGAGCGTTATTGTTTTTCTTTATTTGAAAAGGGAAACAAAACACACAAAAGCAAATTACTTTGAAATGAAAACTATCTCCGGTATCTCCATGCTTGTCCAATTCTGAAGTTGTTCCCCTGGTCTGATTTCTCGAATGAAGTTGGACGTCCCTTCTCGAGAATCCTGGTTGGACATCATAGCCACATGTTCATACCCACCAGTCACAAAAGTTTGCATTATTGGGGGGAATGGTCGTTCCTCTTTCTTAATGCTTGTGACCTTGGTGGGTTGGTATCCTAACCCCAGGCGATCCTTCTTCTCCAAAACTTCCGGCAGCTTGCCCCAGCCTTTAGTATCTGCGTCTTGTAGGTCTTTCCATGATGTCACTGCCCTTCTTATCTTCTCCACTGGTAGTGTGATAGCGGTTGCAATTTCTAGAGCTTGAAATGCGGTACCCAATGCTTCGTCTCCAGCCTCAATATATCTGTATGAGTTTAGATTACTGACAAATATATCCTCTTCTCCATTGATAGTCACTATGGAGTTCCCATTCACAAACTTTAATTTCTGATGGAGGGTGGAGGTGACTGCCCCAGCTGCGTGAATCCAAGGACGCCCTAGCAGGCAGGTATAAGCTGGCTCAATTTCCATCACTTGGAAGTTGATGCAGAAGGTGTGGGGACCAATTATGACAGGAAGGTCTACTTCTCCGTACACCGGACTCTGTGATCCATCGAAAGCCTTAACCACCAGACGACTAGGTCTAACCACAAGTCCTTCTAAGGCTATCTTGTCAAGTGTTGCTTTTGGCATCACGTTTAAGGATGACCCTGTGTCGATCAAAATTCTAGCCAGATGAGCCTTCCCACACTGCATGGAGATATGCAAGGCTTTATTGTGTGACTTTCCTTGCAGGGGTAGCTCATTGTCATTGAAACTCAGGCATGCCCCAACAGTTAGATTGGCCACCATCCCATCAAATTGATTGACTGTAATGTCTTTAGTTACATGGGCAGCGTTTAGGATCTTCATCAAGGAATCTCGGTGCTTCTCGGAGTGTATCAATAGTGATAAGAGCGATATTTTAGATGGTGTCTGTTGCAATTGATCCACCACCCTATAATCACTCTTCTTAATCAGGGCGAGAAACTCCTCCGCATCCTTACTAAAAGTTTCTTTATCCTTAGGTTCAGCCTCGTCACTTGGTCTCATGACAACTTGTTCTCCAGATTGCGTCAAGTTTTTACTAGACGTGGGTTGTACTTGCGCAATTTTGAATATGCGCCCACTACGGGTCATGCCTCCAGGTCCAACGATGCTTGATACTGCAGTATTAGTATCGGTCTCATATTCCCATGGTGCTGCTTTCATCTTGTCCAAAGGGTATGGTCCTCTGATTGGGATGATCCTAGTGTGCTCTTGTACAGGTATTACCAGTGGCGACCTTGAACACGGGATGATTAATGGTTTCCTTGCCCCTTGTGCGGGTATCATTAAAGGTTCGTTTCTTTCAACCATTGCCACATATTCCTCTTCAGGGTGTTCCTCCAGCTGGATCAGCCCTTGATCCACGAGTCTTTGCAGAGTGTCTTTAAAAGCCTCGTTGTGTTCTAGGATAAACCCCTTTATGAGAAGATACCTCTTAAGGGCATCTATGGGGGAGTTCCGTTGTTGAACCAACTCTTGCTCATTGACAATCTCTATTGCATTGACTGCACCATCATGGTGTGGCATCGGGTTCGTCTTCACATTGGGTTTTTCAAAGGCGAATGCCCCTGACTCAATCAGATCTTGGACTATGTGTCTAAAAGCCCAACAATTCTCCAAGGTATGTCCAGGAGAATTGGCGTGAAATTCACACCTTTCATTCAGTTTGTAGTTGGGTGTGATCTTGCCTGGAGGAAGAGGTGGCAGTGGCCTAACTTCTACCAAGGATTCATTTATTAAATATTTCAGAATTTCTTTCTTGGAAGTAGGTAGCGGATTGAATCTCCTTTGTCCTCCCTGAAACCGGTTTTGTTGTGGTGGATATGATATGGGAGGTCTGTTCTCCTGATGCCCTACAGCATTAGTCTCTCCTTCCTTCTTCTTTGCGAAGTTGGGGGTAGGCCTCTTCGCCTGATAGGAGTTAGATGATGCTCCTTGTATTTTCCCGCTCTTGATTCCGTCTTCTATTCTTTCACCAACAACCACTAAATCTGAAAACCCTGAGGACACACTCCCTACCATTTTATCGTAGTATGGCCCTTGTAATGTAGCCATAAACATTTTTACGAGTTCTTTTTCCAACAGGGGAGGTTGGACTCGGGAGGCCATTTCCCTCCATCTCTGTGCATACTCCTTGAACGATTCCTCTTTCTTTTGTGACAAATTTTGGAGTTGCATCCGATCGGGTGCCATGTCCAAATTGTATTTATATTGCTTTAGGAACGTATTAGCAAGGTCGGTCCAGCTTCGGATGTGAGACTTCTCTAATTGCATATACCAGTCAACCGATGCTCCACTCAAGCTATCTTGGAAAAAATGCATCATCAACTTTTGATCATGAGCATAAGCAGCCATTTTTCGCACATACATGCGCAAGTGACTCCTCGGACAAGAGAGTCCCTTGTACTTTTCAAAGTCGGGTATCTTGAATTTATGAGGAATAGTCAAATCCGGCACCAAGCTCATTTCATAGGTATCCACATCGAAGACATCATATCCTTCCATTGCTTTCATCCTTTCTTCCAGCGCCTTGATTTGTCCACTCTCCTTAGAATTCTCCCCAGAATCAGCAGAGGTCAGCTTTGGTTGAGGGACTTGATCTGTGTCATTAGTGTCCCCATACTGTAGATCCAAGTAGTCCTCATCCCTAAGCGGATTGTTGATTGGAATGCGAACTATGCGAGACGTCCCTTCTTTCTGAGTAGTAGGGATAAATCCTTCTTGAGAGGCCTCTCCCTCTTCATGGGTCGTGGTGACCCTTTTAGATGCGTGAGCATTCGTTTTGTGAGGGTCATGGCCTCGAACATATCCTAACAATGGGTTGCCATCTTTTGGTATCTCTTCATACTGATCATGAACTTCCTTAGCTTTGTCTTGCTTATCTTTGAGGTCTTTCATGAAGCTCAGCACTTGGGCCATTCCTCCTTGGAGGTCTTCAACAGTACCCTTTAGTTGGGTCATTTCCTCACGAAGGGCGGCTTGGTTCTGCTCTAGTTGTTCCATTGCTTTCTTCTTCTGAGCTCTTGTTTGGATGAGTGATCGGGTTGCAATGGCGTGACTGGAGAGGAAGACAGTTTTCCTTTTAATGTTTTGAAAAGAAATGCCATGCTATGCGTGCTATGAATGATATGCAAATGCCATACTCATGTCTTATCCACATTGTTATTATAATATATTTATATATATTTATATATTAACATATATGTCTGTATATATATATATTATTTCTTTTTTCTTGTTTTTTTTTTGTAGTAGGAACCTTTTCTTTCTCTTTTTGAATAATTCTTTTTGGTGAATAATTGCGAAGAAATTGAATAATGCGGAAATAAACACACTTTATTAATTCAAAAAACTTGAAAGAAAGTACAATTTAAATTGTTCAACATTGCGAAAGGAAATGAACACCCATAGAAACAAAACTTCTAAATAATAAAAAACAAAACTATAAATGACTAAGAACGCCTATGAATGTCCTCCTTGAAGTTGTCCACCATGCTCCTACAAAGCTCCAAGAACTCCTTCACTTCTTTGGGAAGGATGATGGGAGAAGACTCCGCTTTTTCTAAACCCTTCGGAATGTCTAGAATTAAATCATTGCACAAGTAGACTAGCTTGTCATAATTTTCACGACACTTCTCATATTCTTCAAGCATTTTGGGAACCATGCTCACATGTTCATTTTCCGTAGAAACAATTGTGTATTGTCTTTTCCAATGGTCTCTTTCGTTCAGGGTTGCCTCGTGTACCTCTCTTTGTCTTATGAATATTTCCATAAGTGATACCATGGCTTGGAATGCTCTATTGTACTCATCGGTGCGCTGTAAAAGTGCTTCTTCCGTGGTTAATCTCCTTGCGCGCTCTTGTTGTCCAGAATTGCGAGCTTCTTGAAGATCATATTTGAGGTTCCTTATTTCCTCCTCTTGATCTTTAGTCCTATCAGTTAATTCAAAGACCACAGCTTCTAGATTTTTCTCAGATTCCGCTTTGTCATGGGAAGCCTTTTCATAGCTCCTTCTCCACCTTGCAATTTCTATATCCGCTTGTGCCAACCGCTCATTATGTGCTTCTAGATTAAAATTAGCACTTAGAACTCCTTCGGTTGCTCGCTTTCTTTTATTCCTTTGTCTATCATTCTCTTCCTTAGCAGCTTGAAGCTCCTGGTTCTTTTCCTTAAGATCGAAGCGTAGTTGGCTTTTTTCGTTGGAAAGTCGATGTAAGTCAAGCTCTAATTTTTCCTTTTCCTTACGGGATGCCTCTAGGGCAGCCTTGATTCCTTCTATCTCTTCGATGGATAGAGAAATAGGATTAGGAGAATCGGGCTTGTACGTGGGATCCACAACAAAAGGTAGTAAAATCTTTCCAACTCTCTCTTGAACCCATCTAGTGTAAGGTTCCTTAGCAACAATATTCTTCGGTCCATAATTCTTTGTTTGAACATGCTTCCAAGCTTGAATTATTTTCTTTAATGTCCTTGGTTCTCCTTTCCCATTATCATGCAAAATTAGTCCTTCCACTTGTTGATCGGAAGGCTCACAATCCATAGAATGACCCAATTGGCGCAATGCAAGCACGGGATTATAATTAATACAACCCAAAGTTCCCATTAAAGGCACATTATTAAATTCTCCACATTTATAAATAATTCTTTCAGAATTTAATTTCCTTGCAAACCAGAAGATAGAATCCGCATTGAGAGCTCTTAGCTTTTGAGACCATTCATGCCTAGTCAAATCTTTGATTAAATAACTAGCCTTGTAAAAGTGAGAAGTCAACCAAGAGTACAGTAGATGAAGACAACAAGATATCGCTCCCCTTTTCTTTTCATACCGATCATGGATAGTATAGTAAATATTAGCAAGAATAGTAGGAGTTGGATCCTCATTTAAATTTCTGAAGGAGGTGAAGACATGAATAGCAGCATCATCAACATATTCTGCCTTATTAGGCAGTAGAACAATACCAAAAATTAAAAGAGCCAAAAAATGTCCACAAATGTCCCATTGTTTCTTTTGAGCATAAGACATAGCTTGAGCTTCCAAATAAGTTCTTTTAATTCCTTGTATTCCTCCGTCGGTCTTGTGATTAGCTTCTAAATCCGCAACGGGCACTTCCAAAGCTTTGGCTAAATCAGACATTTCAGCCCTTTTTCCAGCACCTGTATAAAATATTTTTTTAATTCTTGAAAACCCAAGCATAGCATCCATCTCCTCCAAAGTAGGAGCCAACTGAAAATCCTGAAAAGTGAAACATCTGAGCGGCGGATCATAAAACTGGATCAAAGCGGTGATTGCTTCTTCTTGAACCTTAACCTTGAGCAAGTCCAAAATATCTCCATAACGGCCTTCAAACCTGTTCAAAGCAGTTGATGACATCTTATCCCTTATATTTCTCAATTTCTTGATGTCAGGCACTGAGACGGTGAGGTGGACAATAGGCTTCTTAGCATTCATTTTTCCTGAATTTTCACCAAAAAGAATTATTATTATTTTTTTTATTCTTCTTTTTTTTTTCCTCCTTTTTTTTCACCTGTGGATAAGACATGATAAAAATATGCATATGATGTATGATGCATGCAAATAATTATACAAAAAACACAATATTATAATAATAATAATAAGCATATATTCAACATATAATCACATAGGCCCTAAGTTCATAGGTTCGACATAACGGCTCGGGAGCCTACCCTTCCCATGGGAAAGTTCTAGAAGGTCTCATGGGATCATTCGTAGCCGCCGAGACTTTTTGTCTCTTTGGATTTTAGAACAACTCATTGGTCCATGAGGTTCGAATTTTAGGGGTTGGTTCCCAGAGAGATCAGCTAACTACCCAGTCCACCCCTCAACAAGGTCGAGCCTCGTATCAGAACTTTCTGAATATTTAACCCACTCTGAGTGGAATTATAATAAGACTCGTAGGCGATGTAATTCCCCTCTGGTCATTATTATAATCCCCACGCTTAGGCTTAACAGCAGTGAAATATACCCAATAATGCAAATTATATAACAATTAACATTTAATGCAAATATGGCAAATAAATATTTAATAAAAAACAATAAATAAATAAATAATTAAAAAAACATTACTAAAAAGATAAACCTTCCCCCAAACCATAAACGTGGCAAGTTTGCCAAACCCTAAAATGCGCCACAAACCCTAAACCACAAACCTAAACCTAAACCCTCTCAAGCCTTAGGAGCATAATAAATCACCATATGTGTATTTCCCCAGCAGAGTCGCCAGCTGTAGCAACCTGCCCTAAAAATTAAAGATTTAGAGTCGCCACCTATTCTGAAGGGTGAATAGGAAACCCTACGCAGTTAAGAGATCGGGGTAAGTTATTATAATCAGGTCGAGGGAAGGTGTTAGGCACCGTCAACCCTTTCCTAAGGTTTTGTCTAAGGCAATGGTTTTATGGCTAAAATATTGAGGTTTATAGCTAATGAAGTGAAAAGAGGCAAGAATTAATATTAGACTGAATTGAGATTTTTAGGGGGGAGACTCGCCTTGTTACCAAATGCCTACGTATCTCCTTAGGGAGAATCAGAGTCCACGTAGTTCGGGGTCAAGGTTGTACGCCTTATGGTTGAATTTGTGATTTGAAATTGTTTTTAGAGGCTTTTTGAGTAGCCTATCGTAGTTGAATTTGATTTGAAGGGTGAAAGTGTTTTGAGAATGGCGTACAAACTTGATTTAATTTGTTACTGTTAGATGCGACGATCGATAGATTCAATCGGTATAGCTAACAGATTTATTGGCATTGCTGGTTACTCAGATCGATAGATTCGATCATCGCCGGCAGCAAATTAATTGTATTTTAATTTTTAAGTATTTTATCTCTCGTCTAAAGCGACTGATAGTTTCAATCGGGTCAAGGAGAGAATTAATAAGAATTAATTAAATTTATGGAGTAATCAGAACAGTTTTATTTCTCGTCTAATACGACTAATAGATTTAGTCGGTTTGAGGAGAAATTGAGTTATTAATAAAAAGGAACAATTAAATAAATTGTTTGAGATTTAATTAATTAGTTTATCAAAAAAACAATTAGCACATTTTTTAGAATTTTAATTAGTTACAACAAAAAAACAATTAAACATTTTTTAGAATTTTAATTAATTAATTTTATTTGTTTCATAAGGGGGGGTGTATTTTGTTGTTAACCAGTGATTTTAGGGGTTAGGTAGTAATTGGGCTGAACCCATTTGAGGTTAGGGATCCCTTGGATCCAGTGTGGGTGAGGGCGCATGGTGTACGGTACGCTACAGGATTAAGGGCGCTTGGATCTGATCCTAGAATGATCAAAGTCCTGCATGCATTGTTGGTGGAGGGTGCATAGCACGGAGGCACACTGAATCACGTTCAGTGATGCCTGCCAAGTGTCCATGGAAGGACAGGTGGCGACGATTCGGCTACCCAGGAGAGATCAACACAGGGATTCCAAAGATCCCACTCTCATTTCTCTCCGTTTCTTCTCTCTCTAGTTTCTCTCTTTTCTTTTCGCTCTCAACTTCTCTCAAACAATCCACGAACAATGACCCCCAACCACCGGCCGGAAATCGCCTCCGCCGGTGGTGTCGCCCTTGAACCACCTTCAAATCCCAGGATTCCGGTTGAACTTCAACCGTGAAGTTCATATATTCATCCTCCATCCACTCAGAAAACCCAGAAAACCTTCGATCCAAACCCAGCACTCTTAAATCTTCATCCCTAACCTATGAACATAAACCCTAAAACCCCAAATCGAACCCAGATTCACAGATAGACACACATAGTCATGCAATCGAAAGGGCTTTAAGCTAAGTTTTGGTTTTTAGAATTACCTTATGTCTTGAGTTTCTGAATGAGTTCGTCCCTCTCCTAATCTCCTTCTCTCTGTGTATGGTTTGCAGGTACGATGACGAAGAGCAAGCGTTCTCGTGGCGGCGCTCAAGAATTTCTTTTCTGGAAAAAATTTCCTCCCCCCCTCAATCTCTTCTATTTTCTTTTATAACATTAGGGTTTAATTCGTTTAGGAAATGTTAGATTTAGAGATTTGATTAGCGTTTACGTTTTGCAATTAATCCTCTGAAGATTTGATTGTAATATTATTGATTTTAATAAAAACATTTGATTTGATTTTGTTAATTTTGTTAAGATTTGATTTTCGTTTTGAGTTGTGGATTTGATTATGTTTGCATTTTGATTTGCGCTTGTAATCTGAAGTTTGATTCAATTGGGCTTGGGCGGAGCTTTTGCCTTAGGGTTGGTGGCGGAAACGGCCATGGAGGGAGTTAGTTTGGCTAGGGTTTCGCAAGGTTGGGGAGAATGAACAGGACTCGGGTCATCCTGACCCGGTCCATTGACCCGCGCACTTGGGCCTCCCTTTGGTCCGATTACCCACGTGGCCCATTACTCTTTTTTTGTTCAGACTCAATTAACAACAAAAAAAACAACTTAATATATTTTATTTAATTGATCAACTAAGTGATAATAAACAAAAATACATTTAATTAATTAATTACATAATAATAATTAACGATTTTTTTGATGATACGTTAAGTAATCATAATTCCTGATTAATTTTGATAACCCAATAGAATTAACATTTATGGATTAGTAATACTAACAAGTTTATGATTTAAAAAACAAGTAATTGATTTGTGATGAGAAAAATAGACCTATTGGGCTCAAAAGAATGTCCTAAACACACCCCTTTATTTCCTTGTAAGATAAAAAAAGAAAAAGAGGCCCAATTGAATCTAGAGATTTCGCCATTCACACTATTTTTATTTTAAGTCGATTTATACAGGAATTTTATAGGAGAGCGAGTTTGACAATAGGTATATCCAACCCTATGGCTCCTAATTTTTAACTCCATTAATAAATTGAAAAGTGAGAATTAAAACAGGTAAATTTTGGGGTATGACAGTTGGCAGCGGTGGTTTTTGTCTTGAATTTGTGGCGACATTATTTGTATGGGTTGAGATTTGAAGTGTTCAGTGATCATAAGAGTCTGAAATATCTCTTTGACCAGAAAGAACTGAATATGAGGCAGAGAAGGTGGTTGGAATTCCTTAGAGACTATGATTTTAGTTTGAATTACCATCCGGGTAAGGCAAACGTAGTTGCTGATGCTTTAAGTAGGAAGACTTTGCATATGTCTATGCTAATGGTGAAGGAATTGGATTTGATTGAACAATTCAGAGACTTGAGTTTGGTATGTGAAGGTACTCCTACTAGTGTTAAGTTGGGAATGCTGAAGCTGACCAGTAGTATTCTTGAAGAGATCAGAGAGGGCCAGAAGGCTGATGTCGAATTAGTCAACAAGTTGACTTTGATTAACCAAGGCAAGAGTGGTGAATTCATAGTTGACAAGAATGGTATACTGAGGTTTGGAGACAAAGTTTGTGTTCCTGATGTTGCTGAACTTCGAAGAAGTATTTTAGAAGAAGGACACCGTAGTGGATTAAGTATTCATCCTGGTGCTACCAAGATGTATCATGATTTGAGAAAGCTGTTTTGGTGGCCTGGAATGAAGAAAGAAATTGCTGAGTTTGTGTATTCTTGTTTGGCGTGTCAGAAGTCAAAGGTTGAACATCAGAAGCCATCTGGATTTATGCAACCGATGTTTATTCCTGAGTGGAAATGGGATAGCATATCGATGGATTTTGTTTCGGGTTTGCCGAGAACTGTTAAGAATTGTGAAGCTATCTGGGTTGTGGTGGACAGATTGACGAAGTCTGCACATTTCATACCGGTAAGAATGGATTATCCGATGGAAAAGCTGGCTCAATTATATATTGAGAAGATAGTGAGTCTACATGGTATTCCTTCGAGTATCGTGTCAGACAGAGATCCGAGATTTACGTCTAAGTTCTGGGAAGGTTTGCAGAAGGCTTTGGGTACTAAGCTGAGATTGAGTTCTGCTTATCAACCACAGACGGATGGACAGACTGAGAGGACAATTCAGTCGTTAGAAGATTTGTTACGTGCTTGTGTGTTAGAAAAAGGAGGTGCTTGGGATAGTTATCTGCCTTTGATTGAATTTACCTACAACAACAGTTTTCATTCGAGTATAGGTATGGCTCCATTTGAGGCATTGTATGGTAGGAGATGTAGAACTCCATTGTGTTGGTACGAAGCTGGTGAGAGTGCTGTGATTTGACCAAAAATTGTACAACAGACTACGGAGAAGATTAAGATGATTCAAGAGAAGATGAAAGCTTCTCAGAGTCGTCAGAAGAGTTATTATGATAAAAGAAGGAAGACACTTGAGTTTCAAGAGGAAGATCATGTGTTTATGAAGGTTACTCCTATGACGGGTATTGGTCGAGCTTTGAAGTCAAAGAAGTTGACTACGCATTTTATTGGACCATTCCAAATTTCTGAAAGAGTGGGAGAAGTGGCATATCGTATTGCTTTACCGCCGATGCTTGCCAACTTGCATGATGTATTCCATGTGTCGCAACTGAGGAAATACATTTCGGATCCGTCCCACGTGATCCAAGTGGATGATGTACAGGTTAAAGACAACTTAACGGTTGAAACGTTACCTGTGAGGATTGAAGATAGAAGACTGAAGCAATTGCGAGGCAAGGAAATAGCTTTAGTCAGAGTAGCTTGGGGAGGACCAGCTGATGGAAACGTCACCTGGGAGTTAGAAAGCCAGATGAAAGATTCCTATCCGGAACTATTTGCTTGAGGTATGTTTTCGAGGACGAAAACTCTTTAGTGGGGGAGAGTTGTAACATCCGTAATTTTCCTTAATTTAATTTAATTGGGATTTAAATTATTTTATTGGAATTATTTGGCATTTCTCTAAAAATTATGGAAAATAATAGAGTTGGGCCGAGGTAGTGTTAGTAAAAGGAGGGGTGTTAGTCACAAGGCCTTTTTACTAAATTATATTATTTTTCATAAAAGAAGGAAAAGGAGGAAATTAGAGAAAGAACGTGAAAAGAGCAGAAGAGGAGAAGAGAGGAAGAACGTGAAAGTGCAGAAGCAGAGAAAGGGGAAGAGTTCAAGAATTTAGCTAAGGTAAGGGGGGACTTATCTGATTATCATCTATTATTGGGTTAGGGGTTGATAATACTGAATGGATGTAGAATTCGGGTAAATTGAGTCATATGATAGATTTAGGGATTGAGTCAAATTGTATGATGTTTGATCCCTATGTTTGAATCCATGATGTCTGTGTTGTTATAGTCTCAATTGATGCGTAATTGGTGTATTATGAGGTGTATTTCGTGTTGTTTATGCATTCCATTTCCCTAGGTCCGCACTAGTATGAATTGGGTGAGTTTGGAATGTGTAGAATGCTGTTTTCTGCAGGTTGGGGTTTCTGAAATCACCGGTTCGCGCCGCGTGCAAAGGGTTGGCGCCGCGAACAGGTGGGCAGAATGCCAGGATGTGGTGATTGTAACACCCCATATTTTCTAATTTTAATTTAATCGGAAATTAAATTATTATTTAGAATTATTTGGTATTTTGTTGAATTATTGGAGAATTATGGATTAAGGGCCATTGGGCCGGATGGTGAGATTAGTAGTATGGGGGTGCTAAGTGAGTAAGCCCATTACTAATTATTTTATGGTTTCATAAAATAAAGAAAATAAGGAAAAAGAGTCAGAACGTGAAAAATGAGAAGTGGAAGAGAAGAGCTGAGGAACGTAAAGAGGAACCAAAGAGGAAGAGGACCAAAGATCAAGAATTTGGCTAAGGTAAGGGGGGACTCTTCCAATTACCATCTCTTATCGTGTTATGAATGATAGGGCATGATTAGGGATATTGTTTGGGTCAATTTGATCATATGTCAGAGTTAGGTTTTGGAATAATTTTAATAGAAGTTGAATAATTGATGAATACCTATGTGAATTCTATATAGAATTGTATGTTAATTGATGTTTGTGTTGTGGGTATTGTATCAATTGTTGTGTTGTTGCGTTCTTCCATGAACACTGAATCTGAGTTATGGGTTTCTAATAATTGTATAGAAAGTTAGGTTTTAATGTATAAAACTGACATAGGATAATAGATTGATGAGATTGGATGAATACCATATGTTAATGTGTGAAAAGATGGTGTTTTAGACTTAAAATCGTAGCCTGTTATGAGTGAAAACGAGTGGAAAACGGAATGGTGCAAAATTGCATATTTTTGGAGGAATACTGGTGAAATGCGTATGAGAATTGGTGATACGCGTATGGGATGAGACCATACGCGTATGGGTGTGTTCATACTCGAATGGAAATTCTCAGTGTAAAATTAGTTCTGTTGATTCGCGTATGGGATGGCTGATACGCGTATGGATTTGGGCCATACGCGTATGGGAGGTGCCATACTCGTATGGCTTCTGTGTGTAAAAATTCTGTTTTGTGATTTTCCTCGAAAGTTCAATGATGCGTAACTTTTGATCCGTAACTCCGTTTTTAGTGCCGTTTCGAGTATGGTGAATCTTATGAGATAACCTATGAGTTTAAATGATAAAATGAGGTGTAGCTTTCAATTAATTTTGAATTATGAATTTATTGCTTGATGAATGATGTATTGTACATATATATGATGAGATATGACAATACATGCTATGTTTTAAACATGATTCGTATGATGATTTTGTTTGATTGTGTAATAGAACTCATGAGATATTTCATGTGATGATATGAGTATGATGTGAATACTTTGTTCGTTTGATGGATGATATATTGTTGACATATGTGATTAGATGTGACAATATAAGACGTGTTGAAAACATGATTATGTGATGATTGTTGAGAATTGTACAATGATGATTGACTTGTTTTGGAAGATGTGAATACATGTATATTCTTAATTTTGATGATGATGCTTAGTGTAATACATGTATGTTGTGTAATGATGGTGATGATGATTGATTTGTGATGAATGATGTTAATGTATATATGAACATGCTTAATAATGATGATGATGATGATGATGATGATGATGATGATGATGATGATGAAATGAGTATAGATGATGCTACTCATAGAATGGTGATGATGAAAGTATGTTATATATATGTTTGCATGCATTCATAAACATTGATGAGGGCTGAATCCTAGATGATGAGAGGACTCAGTGAAGGGCAGAATTTCCATTGTGAGGAATTTGTGTTGGCAAGGCCGTATCTGGATGATGATAGATCGGTCGGTGGATGATTTCCACTGGTGATGTTTGGTACCACATGCATAGAGTCAGTTGCATTCATATGCATGAATTTGATAACATGACTGAATGTATTTCATTGTTATGATTGGTATTGTGTGTTTTGTGTGATGATGGATTATCTGAATATAGATGGATTGGGTGAATAATATAACTATTGATGTGTTGTTATTTATAATGCAATAATATTTGTTAATTGCGAATGAGACTCACCCTTACACTATATTTTTCAGATTGAGGATAGTGGCTCCGACTTGGTGAGGATTAGCTCATGAGTCGATATGTTGTTTAGCGTCGGGTCTTGCTCTGATAGGTGTAACACTGGGGGAAACGCTGTTTTTGAGTTTATGATAATAACTCATTTTTGTTTAATTTATTTGAGGATTAATACATCGATGATGTGATGTAATTAGATGATGTTATTCCGCTGTGTCAACATGATATATTATGAATTATGAGTTATAATGAAATGTTCCTTAGTGAATGCATGACATTGACGAATGATGTTTATTTATTATGAACTGTGACGCCCTTGTGCATGTTACTCTGATTTATTTAATTAATTTCCGTGGGGTTTAGAAGGGTGTTACAATAGTGGTATCAGAGGAGGTCGGTCTGTCTGGCCAATTGTCGAGTCAGTTGAGTTGCGCGACAATTGTATACTGTCGGCATTTTATCCCTTGGTACGCGACATGTGAGTGAATCACTGTCGATACTTGTTTGTTTTATTTCAGGTGTTGGATTGAAACAAGTGGGGGAGAAGCTTCACTCCTCGGTTATGTTTCAGTTGTAAGATGAGTGGTTCAGTAGGCTGTTGGCAACAGTGCAAGCATTGTTGGAGTTGTTGTTTCCCGAATCGAAGGTGACTTGGAATTAAGGCTTTACTGGTAATTAAGTTAGAGCATCTTGAAGGAGGATGATTATAGGTAATTGATGATTAATTATGGGAGAGAGAAATTAGAAAGTTGCAATGTATCAGCTCTGCTAGTGGACTGCGAAGTTGTCAGTTGAGTAGCCTTGTGTCTCGAAAGAGGTTCAGTTGCAAGTTGCAAAGAGGATTGCAGTAGTGATGTTTCAGAAATCAGACTTCAGCGATGGAATGTGTTGCTCAAGTTATAAGAATGTTTGGAAGTGAAGAGATATGATAAGGGGCTGTTTGGAATGTGATCGAGTTGAAGAGAATGAGTTTTGGAGTGAGATTTTCGTAAGCAAAACGCAGGAAAATTGCTGAATAGCTGCAGAACTTCAAAAATTCATAACTAGAGTTCTGGACATCCGATTTGAGTTCCGTTTGAAGCGTCGAAAAGCTAACGAGATGAACTTTGTTATAAAAATGGTTGCAGCAGCTGTAACATAATTAATTGTGAAAGGGTGAAGTTGGAAAGAGGTGAAGTTACGGTTACTCTTGTTCTTAGAACTAGACTTATTGGTATTGCACGGGATGTCAGTGTCAGCATTGGACAGATTGAAGGAATAATTAGAAGGTTTTTGAGAATTAATTTTAAGAATTGAATATACCATTTGAAGAGTTTTGGGAATACCGTATAGAGCGTCGCTGCATGATGTCGATGTTGCGTTTTGGATGACGTTGGAAAATTCATATCTTGAGTTCCGAGTGTCGGATTAATGTGCCGTTTGAGCCTACGAAGAGGTGAAATTATGTTCTACCTTATGGGAGAGTTATAAATACAGTAGAGGTGATCCTATGAGGAGATATTCTGAATTCAGTTAAGGAAGCGTAGAGCTTGTTAAATAGGAATACCTACTACCGCGATTGTTTGAAACAAAGTTGAGTAGAACATGTTGTTGATGAATAGGTTGATGAGATGTTCGATAATAAAGATGATTTGAGTGCCGATGGATTTTAGTGAAGAGTGAATTAGTAGGAAAGGTGAAATAAACTTTGGGAACAGTTTAAGTCGTAATTGTGATGCCAAAGTAACGACGGGTATAAAAGATGAATTGTAGAGAATTTCTAACACCTATTGATGTGAGGAAGACTTGTTGAGATTTAGAGTGGAATGATATTTGGGCGCGAAAGATGTCATGGGATTTTGAGCAAAACCACGAGTTATGAATGTTGTCGTGGTTTTTTTTGCTAAGATGAGGATTTTGATTTGGAACGAGATGAATAGTAATGTACGAGTATATTAGTGATTGTGAAGTTGGAAGTACTTAACAAGTGTGTGATGCTAAGTGACTATGAAGCGGATTGTGTAAAATGTTTGGACGTTGGTGTCTCACCGATAAGATCCAATGAGAGGGAAGTGTGCGAGTTGTAAAGACTCAAAGTGAAATATTGAACTATGGCGATGTTAATGAGTTTGAGTGCAAACTCGGAAAGAACACTATTATGTAGTAACGACGGTTTATGCGTACATATGGTTGTCGGCTATATATTGACAAATTGAGGACTTGATCACCCTTAATCTATTGTTGGTAGTAGACGGAATCATATAGATGGGATGAACTTGTTTTGTTACCTTAATGGTTTGGGATGTGAAGAACACTAAGCCGTGAGAATACTCACTCACCATGTTGTGTGAACTTATGAAGAAGTGAATACGAAAGAGTGCAATATATTGGATGATGACTTAAGACGGGTAATCAGAGTCGCGCAACGAAAGTGTGATGTGGAGTAGTGTGTAAGTACTACTCGTGGGCAGTGAGGAATTAATATGTCGGAAGCCTACATAGAGAATATGTATTGATTTATATGTTGGATTTAGAATCTAGTGGAGGTAATGATGTCGTATCGAAGAATTAGAACTCTTTTGAATAATTTCCGAGATGACGAACATATTATTGTGGTTGTACGTAGTTAACGAGTATGTATTTGGCAAAGTTAAGACGATGAGTTGATACCATATGATGCTATAATAATTTTGTGCTATTGTAAGATGTTATTGTAGATTCCAGATATAATAAGGGATTATACTCTAAGAAGGATGAAGTTGATTTAATTCTTAGAGAAGAGTGAAACTCAATTTGAGTTATTTTGTAAGAAATGGTGTATTGAGGCTGACGAGTGTGATTATAATTACTTGTGTGTACTTGTTCTGATGGTTAGGATGTTTAAATAGAGGAAGTAAAACAGGAATTGGTTTTTGTTGGATGCAAGTAAGGATTGCTGAGTAGTGAATTAGTACCATGGATGGTAAGAATGATTCTTGAACGAACGAGTAAAGAAGGCCAGAGTTGGGCATAACTCAAAAATCTAATTGGTAATGATGGTTGTAATGAGTAATCAGAATAGTGCAGCAAAAGCAGAGTGTAACGTGTTGGATAATTGCTGGTGTGACTTGAGAGGAGTCAGATAGTTGAAATTCAACAGTATGAAGAATACGATTATTGAGTTTTCTTGAGAGAAGCAGTTGGTGAAAAGTGTGAGTATTATTTCATCGTTCAAATGAAAAAGTATGTTTAAGGATGGTACATTCGGTAGATGGAATACATTACTGCAGTGTTGATCAGGTGTGGTCATACCATGGTTGTGTAATTTTATTATTCAGTTATTGGGCGTATTGTATGAGTCGTACCTCAATGTACTATTGTTGTTAACCTTTTGGAGGTATAACGAGTAGTACAACTTTGGGTGGTCAAGTACGACGCAAGAGCCGAGAATTGAATGCGTGAGACATGTTTTCTGTTGGTAACATCAGATGGATTTTGATGATCGACTGATGAGAATGTTACTTAGGAGCTAGAGAGATAGACGAAGGACTCCTATCTGGAACTTTTCACTGGAAGTATGTTTTCGAGGACGAAAACTCTTTTAGTGGGGGAGAGTTGTAACACCCCATATTTTCTAATTTTAATTTAATCGGAAATTAAATTATTATTTAGAATTATTTGGTATTTTGTTGAATTATTGGAGAATTATGGATTAAGGGCCATTGGGCCGGATGGTGAGATTAGTAGTATGGGGGTGCTAAGTGAGTAAGCCCATTACTAATTATTTTATGGTTTCATAAAATAAAGAATATAAGGAAAAAGAGTCAGAACGTGAAAAATGAGAAGTGGAAGAGAAGAGCTGAGGAACGTAAAGAGGAACCAAAGAGGAAGAGGACCAAAGATCAAGAATTTGGCTAAGGTAAGGGGGGACTCTTCCAATTACCATCTCTTATCGTGTTATGAATGATAGGGCATGATTAGGGATATTGTTTGGGTCAATTTGATCATATGTCAGAGTTAGGTTTTGGAATAATTTTAATAGAAGTTGAATAATTGATGAATACCTATGTGAATTCTATATAGAATTGTATGTTAATTGATGTTTGTGTTGTGGGTATTGTATCAATTGTTGTGTTGTTGCGTTCTTCCATGAACACTGAATCTAAGTTATGGGTTTCTAATAATTGTATAGAAAGTTAGGTTTTAATGTATAAAACTGACATAGGATAATAGATTGATGAGATTGGATGAATACCATATGTTAATGTGTGAAAAGATGGTGTTTTAGACTTAAAATCGTAGCCTGTTATGAGTGAAAACGAGTGGAAAACGGAATGGTGCAAAATTGCATATTTTTGGAGGAATACTGGTGAAATGCGTATGAGAATTGGTGATACGCGTATGGGATGAGACCATACGCGTATGGGTGTGTTCATACTCGAATGGAAATTCTCAGTGTAAAATTAGTTCTGTTGATTCGCGTATGGGATGGCTGATACGCGTATGGATTTGGGCCATACGCGTATGGGAGGTGCCATACTCGTATGGCTTCTGTGTGTAAAAATTCTGTTTTGTGATTTTCCTCGAAAGTTCAATGATGCGTAACTTTTGATCCGTAACTCCGTTTTTAGTGCCGTTTCGAGTATGGTGAATCTTATGAGATAACCTATGAGTTTAAATGATAAAATGAGGTGTAGCTTTCAATTAATTTTGAATTATGAATTTATTGCTTGATGAATGATGTATTGTACATATATATGATGAGATATGACAATACATGCTATGTTTTAAACATGATTCGTATGATGATTTTGTTTGATTGTGTAATGGAACTCATGAGATATTTCATGTGATGATATGAGTATGATGTGAATACTTTGTTCGTTTGATGGATGATATATTGTTGACATATGTGATTAGATGTGACAATATAAGACGTGTTGAAAACATGATTATGTGATGATTGTTGAGAATTGTACAATGATGATTGACTTGTTTTGGAAGATGTGAATACATGTATATTCTTAATTTTGATGATGATGCTTAGTGTAATACATGTATGTTGTGTAATGATGGTGATGATGATTGATTTGTGATGAATGATGTTAATGTATATATGAACATGCTTAATAATGATGATGATGATGATGATGATGATGATGAAATGAGTATAGATGATGCTACTCATAGAATGGTGATGATGAAAGTATGTTATATATATGTTTGCATGCATTCATAAACATTGATGAGGGCTGAATCCTAGATGATGAGAGGACTCAGTGAAGGGCAGAATTTCCATTGTGTGGAATTTGTGCTGGCAGGGCCGTATCTGGATGATGATAGATCGGTCGGTGGATGATTTCCACTGGTGATGTTTGGTACCACATGCATAGAGTCAGTTGCATTCATATGCATGAATTTGATAACATGACTGAATGTATTTCATTGTTATGATTGGTATTGTGTGTTTTGTGTGATGATGGATTATCTGAATATAGATGGATTGGGTGAATAATATAACTATTGATGTGTTGTTATTTATAATGCAATAATATTTGTTAATTGCGAATGAGACTCACCCTTACACTATATTTTTCAAATTGAGGATAGTGGCTCCGACTTGGTGAGGATTAGCTCATGAGTCGATATGTTGTTTAGCGTCGGGTCTTGCTCTGATAGGTGTAACACTGGGGGAAACGCTTTTTTTGAGTTTATGATAATAACTCATTTTTGTTTAATTTATTTGAGGATTAATACATCGATGATGTGATGTAATTAGATGATGTTATTCCGCTGTGTCAACATGATATATTATGAATTATGAGTTATAATGAAATGTTCCTTAGTGAATGCATGACATTAACGGATGATGTTTATTTATTATGAATTGTGACGCCCTTGTGCATGTTACTCTGATTTATTTAATTAATTTCTGTGGGGTTTAGAAGGGTGTTACAATAGTGGTATCAAAGCAGGTCGGTCTGTCCGGCCAATTGTCGAGTCAGTTGAGTTGCGCGACAGTTGTATACTGTCGACATTTTATCCCTTGGTACGCGACATGTGAGCGAATCACTGTCGATACTTGTTTGTTTTATTTCAGGTGTTGGATTGAAACAAGTGGGGGAGAAGCTTCACTCCTCGGTTATGTTTCAGTTGTAAGATGAGTGGTTCAGTAGGCTATTGGCAACAGTGCAAGCGTTGTTGGAGTTGTTGTTTCCCGAATCGAAGGTGACTTGGAATTAAGGCTTGACTGGTAATTAAGTTAGAGCATCTTGAAGGAGGATGATTATAGGTAATTGATGATTATTTATGGGAGAGGGAAATTAGAAAGTTGCAATGTATCAACTCTGCTAGTGGACTGCGAAGTTGTCAGTTGAGTAGCCTTGTGTCTCGAAAGAGGTTCAGTTGCAAGTTGCAAAGAGGATTGCAGTCGTGATGTTTCAGAAATCAGACTTCGGCGATGGAATGTGTTGCTCAAGTTATAAGAATGTTTGGAAGTGAAGAGATATGATAAGGGGCTGTTTGGAATGTGATCGAGTTGAAGAGAATGAGTTTTGGAGTGAGATTTTCGTAAGCAAAACGCAGGAAAATTGCTGAATAGCTGCAGAACTTCGAAAATTCATAACTGGAGTTCTGGACATCCGATTTGAGTTCCGTTTGAAGCGTCGGAAAGCTAATGAGATGAACTTTGTTATAAAAATGGTTGCAGCAGCTGTAACATAATTAATTGTGACAGGATGAAGTTGGAAAGAGGTGAAGTTACAGTTACTCTTGTTCTTAGAACTAGACTTATTGGTATTGCACGGGATGTCAGTGTCAGCATTGGACAGATTGAAGGAATAATTAGAATGTTGTTGAGAATTAATTTTAAGAATTGAATATACCATTTGAAGAGTTTTGGGAATACTGTATAGAGCGTCGCTGCATGATGTCGATGTTGCGTTTTGGATGACGTTGGAAAATTCATATCTTGAGTTCCGAGTGTCGGATTAATGTGCCGTTTGAGCTCACGAAGAGGTGAAATTATGTTCTACCTTATGGGAGAGTTATAAATACAGTAGAGGTGATCCTATGAGGAGATATTCTGAATTCGGTTAAGGAAGCGTGGAGCTTGTTAAATAGGAATACCTACTACCGCGATTGTTTGAAACAAAATTGAGTAGAACATGTTGTTGATGAATAGGTTGATGAGATGTTCGATAATAAAGATGATTTGAGTGCCGATGGATTTTAGTGAAGAGTGAATTAGTAGGAAAGGTGAAATAAACTTTGGGAACAGTTGAAGTCGTAATTGTGATGCCAAAGTAACGACGGGTATAAAAGAAGAATTGTAGAGAATTTCTAACACCTATTGATGTGAGGAAGACTTGTTGAGATTTCGAGTGGAATGATATTTGGGCGCGAAAGATGTCATGGGATTTAGAGTAAAACCACGAGTTATGAATGTTGTCGGGGGTTTTTGCTAAGATGAGGATTTTGATTTGGAACGAGATGAATAGTAATTTACGAGTATATTAGTGATTGTGAAGTTGGAAGTACTTAACAAGTGTGTGATGATAAGTGACTATGAAGCGGATTGTGTAAAATGTTTGGACGTTGGTGTCTCACCGATAAGATCCAAAGAGAGGGAAGTGTGCGAGTTGTAAAGACTCAAAGTGAAATATTGAACTATGACGATGTTAATGAGTTTGAGTGCAAACTCGGAAAGAACACTATTATGTAGTAACGACGGTTTATGCGTACATATGGTTGTCGGCTATCTATTGACAAATTGAGGACTTGATCACCCTTAATCTATTGTTGGTAGTAGACGGAATCATATAGATGGGATGAACTTGTTTTGTTACCTTAATGGTTTGGGATGTGAAGAACACTAATCCGTGAGAATAATCACTCACCATGTTGTGTGAACTTATGAAGAAGTGAATACGAAAGAGTGCAATATATTGGATGATGACTTAAGACGAGTAATCAGAGTCGCGCAACGAAAGTGTGATGTGGAGTAGTGTGCAAGTACTACTCGTGGGCAGTGAGGAATTAATATGTCGGAAGCCTACATAGAGAATATGTATTGATTTATATGTTGGATTTAGAATCTAGTGGAGGTAATGATGTCGTATCGAAGAATTAGAACTCTTTTGAATAATTTCCGAGATGACGAGCATATTATTGTGGTTGTACGTAGTTAAGGAGTATGTATTTGGCAAAGTTAAGACGATGAGTTGATACCATATGATGCTATAATAATTTTGTGCTATTGTAAGATGTTATTGTAGATTCCAGATATAATAAGGGATTATACTCTAAGAAGGATGAAGTTGATTTAATTCTTAGAGAAGAGCGAAACTCAATTTGAGTTATTTTGTAAGAAATGGTGTATTGAGGCTGACGAGTGTGATTATAATTACTTGTGTGTACTTGTTCTGATGGTTAGGATGTTTAAATAGAGGAAGTAAAACAGGAATTGGTTTTTGTTGGATGCGAGTAAGGATTGCTGAGTAGTGAATTAGTACCATGGATGGTAAGAATGATTCTTGAACGAACGAGTAAAGAAGGCCAGAGTTGGGCATAACTCAAAAATCTAATTGGTAATGATGGTTGTAATGAGTAATCAGAATAGTGCAGCAAAAGCAGAGTGTAACGTGTTGGATAATTGCTGGTGTGACTTGAGAGGAGTCAGATAGTTGAAATTCAACAGTATGAAGAATACAATTATTGAGTTTTCTTGAGAGAAGCAGTTGGTGAAAAGTGTGAGTCTTATTTCATCGTTCAAATGAAAAAGTATGTTTAAGGATGGTACATTCGGTAGATGGAATACATTACTGCAGTGTTGATCAGGTGTGGTCATACCATGGTTGTGTAATTTTATTATTCAGTTATTGGGCGTATTGTATGAGTCGTACCTCAATGTACTATTGTTGTTAACCTTTTGGAGGTATAACGAGTAGTACACCTTTGGGTGGTCAAGTACGACGCAAGAGCCGAGAATTGAATGCGTGAGACATGTTTTCTGTTGGTAACATCAGATGGATTTTGATGATCGACTGATGAGAATGTTACTTAGGAGCTAGAGAGATAGACGAATGACTCCTATCTGGAACTTTTAACTGGAAGTATGTTTTCGAGGACGAAAACTCTTTTAGTGGGGGAGAGTTGTTACACCCCATATTTTCTAATTTTAATTTAATCGGAAATTAAATTATTATTTAGAATTATTTGGTATTTTGTTGAATTATTGGAGAATTATGGATTAAGGGCCATTAGGCCGGATGGTGAGATTAGTAGTATGGGGGTGCTAAGTGAGTAAGCCCATTACTAATTATTTTATGGTTTCATAAAATAAAGAAAATAAGGAAAAAGAGTCAGAACGTGAAAAATGAGAAGTGGAAGAGAAGAGCTGAGGAATGTAAAGAGGAACCAAAGAGGAAGAGGACGAAAGATCAAGAATTTGGCTAAGGTAAGGGGGGACTCTTCCAATTACCATCTCTTATCGTGTTATGAATGATAGGGCATGATTAGGGATATTGTTTGGGTCAATTTGATCATATGTCAGAGTTAGGTTTTGGAATAATTTTAATAGAAGTTGAATAATTGATGAATACCTATGTGAATTCTATATAGAATTGTATGTTAATTGATGTTTGTGTTGTGGGTATTGTGTAACACCCTTCTAATACCCCTCATAATATTAAACAATAATCAGAGTAAAACATGAAAAGGGCCTTACAACTTCCTTATAATTAAAATAATACTCATGTCATGCCATAAAAAGGAACGTTAAACTCAAATATCATTCAGATCGTCATGTCAACACAGCGGAAATATATTTAACATCTGAACAATGCAACATCCAAAGTCATAGACTTAAAACGCCACCATAATAAAATACTGAAGTAAAAAGAGTTCCACAAATAACTCTAAACAACGTCCCCAGTGTTACACGACCAGAGCATGACATAGACCCAACTGACTCTAACGAACTACTTGACGAGCTAATCCTCACCAAGTACAAGAGCCACTCCTCAATCTGAAAAATAACAACAGTAAGGGTGAGTCTCATTCACATTTAACTAATGTTATAAGGTATAGATAATAAAATATCATTTCACATGCCATTCACCCAATCGCAGTTACGATCAGATTCAAACCATACAATCAGTAAGCAAACAACCAATCAACACATACTATAACATTGGACAATCTTCCATTCATGTTATAATAGCACAAACAGCCTAATGCAATGCAACTACATGCATGTGGTACCAAAATCTGGGATAACCCAACTCACCGACCCACCATCGTCAAGGATACGGTAACACCCACTCACTAATTCCACACAATGGGAATTAGCTACCACTGATCCACCATTGTCAAGGACCAGCCACAAAATGATTATGAATGCATGCATCAACCATAACATGCTCATCACCAACATAAATCGACCAAATGTCATAATCATCAATTACCATAATAAACAGCCACACACAATCATACTATTCCTCAACCATAGTAAAACACATATTTTACACCAACAATACATGTATAACAAACACCGGTTACAACCACAACATCATACAGGTAAAACATTCATTAGTGTACCTATAAGCATAAACCACCACAACCAAATAAAATCGAGTATTTTAAATAATTTCGAGTCACAACTCAAAACACCATTTTATTATGTAAATTATCTGATTAGCTTCACCATGCTCGAAACGGCACCAAAATCCGGTTTACGGTTTAAAAGTTACACATTTTTAAACTTTCAAAATGGCCTGTCACCAACAGCACGCGGCGCCAACCTTGGTTCGCGACGCGAACTGAGCGAGTCAAAAATCCCCAACATTTTGCCAAGCACTTCGCGGCGCAAACATGTGTTCGTGGCGCGAAATGAGCAAAGAAGTACACCTTCGCGGCGCAGCCATATGCTCGCGGCGCGTACTGAACACAACAAAACTTCCTGGCCTTCTGCCAAGCAGTTCGCGGCGCCAACTCCTGGACGCGGCGCGAACTGGCGATTTCCAGAAATCCGAATCGCAGAAAACAGCCACAGGTTATAACACATCATAATACATTTAAATCATCTAATTAACACCATACTTGATCAACACAATCATTACCAATCAATTCTCCCAAAACCTAACATTTCTACAACCTAAGCATAACTCAATTGGTACGATTAACCTGATCAATTCTATCATACTACCTATAATCCCATAATAGAAGATAAACGGAAGAGTCCCCCCTTACCTGAAGGTTGATTCTTCGCTCTTCCTCTTGTCGCACTTCTCCGCTCCTCTTCTCTTTTCACGTTCAGACTCTTTTCCAAAATGTTGTAACCCTCTCTATTCCACAACTCCTTCTATTTTATTAAAAAAATAAAATAAAATTATTTTAATTAGTAATAGGGCCTACCAATGCACCCCCTTCCTTACTAACCACAACTCAAGCCCAATTGCTTAATTCCTCATAATCTTCCATAATTCCAAATAATTCCCCATAATTCAATTAAATTAAATTATGAAAATAAATGGAGTGTTACAACTCTCCCCCACTAAATAGTTTTCGTCCTCGAAAACATATCTTAGGCAAATAACTCTGGATAGGAATCCTTCATCTGACTTTCCAGTTCCCAAGTCACATTCCCACCTGCTGGTCCTCCCCAAGCTACTTTGACCAGTGCTATCTCTTTGCCACACAATTGTTTCAGCCTTCGATCTTCAATCCTCATAGGCAAAGCTTCAACTGTCATGTTATCCTTCACCTGTACATCATCGACTTGGATCACATGAGATGGATCAGCAATGTACTTCCTCAACTGCGACACATGGAATACATCATGCAGATTCGCAAGTGTCGGTGGCAACGCAATACGATACGCCACTTCTCCAACCCTCTCCGTAATCTGAAACGGACCAATGAAACGCGGAGTCAACTTCCTTGACTTCAGTGCTCTACCAACTCCAGTTGTAGGAGTCACCCTCAAGAACACATGATCCCCTTCTTGAAATTCAAGTGTCCTTCTTCTTTTATCATGATAACTCTTCTGACGACTCTGAGAAGTCTTCATCTTCTCCTGAATCATCTTAATCCTTTTTGTTGTCTCCTGAACAATTTCCGGCCCAATCACAGCACTTTCGCCAGATTCGTACCAACATAAAGGCGTTCTACACCTCCGACCATACAAAGCTTTAAACGGAGCCATACCAATACTCGAGTGAAAACTATTATTGTAAGTAAATTCGATCAAGGGTAGATAACTATACCGAGCACCGCCCTTTTCCAACACACAAGCACGCAAGAAATCTTCTAGTGATTGAATAGTTCTTTCCGTCTGTCCATCCGTCTGCAGATGATAAGCAGAACTCAGTCTCAGCTTAGTACCCAAAGCCTTCTGCAAACCTTCCCAGAATCTGGATGTAAACCTTGGATCTCTATCTGACACGATACTCGAAGGAATACCATGTAAACTCACTATCTTCTCAATATACAATTGAGCCAGCTTCTCCATTGGGTAATCCATTCTCATTGGTATAAAGTGAGCAGACTTTGTCAACCTGTCCACAATAACCCAAATAGCTTCACAATTCTTCACCGTCCTCGGCAAACCTGAAACAAAATCCATAGATATACTATCCCACTTCCATTCCGGAATAAATAACGGTTTCATTGCTCCATACGGTTTCTGATGCTCAATCTTCGACTTCTGGCAAGTCAAACAAGCATAGACAAATTCAGCTATCTCTTTTTTCATTCCAGACCACCAAAACAGCTTCTTTAAGTCATGATACATCTTGGTAGCACCAGGATGAATACTAAATCCGCTACGATGTCCCTCCTCAAGAATGCTTCTCCTCAATTCGGCAACATCAGGAACACAAACACGATTACCAAACCTCATTATACCATTCTCGTCGATTCTGAATTCACCTCCTTTATCTTGGTTAATCAGAGTCAACTTATAACCGAACTCTACATCAGTCTTCTGACCCTCTCGGATTTCCTCAAGAATACCACTAGTCAGCTTCATCATACCCAATTTAACACTGGTAGGAGTGTCTTCCCATACTAAACTCAAATCTCGGAATTGCTCAATTAAATCCAATTCTCTCACCATAAGCATAGACATATGCAGGGACTTCCTACTCAATGCATCGGCAACAACATTTGCTTTACCCGGATGATAATTCAGTTCAAAATCATAATCCTTGAGAAATTCTAACCATCTTCTTTGTCTCATATTCAGCTCTTTTTGGTCAAAGAGATACTTCAAACTCTTGTGATCACTAAATACTTCAAACCTTGAACTATATAGATAATGCCTCCATAATTTCAACACAAATACCACTGCTGCCAACTCTAAGTCATGAGTCGGATAGTTTCTCTCATGCACTTTGAGTTGTCTCGACGCATAAGCGACTACCTGTTGATTCTGCATTAGTACACCTCCTAATCCCAACAACGAAGCATCACAATATACGACAAAAGATTCCGCCGGATTCGGCAAAATCAAGATCGGCGCACTAGTCAACCTCTTCTTCAACTCTTGGAATCCTTCTTCACATTTCGAATCCCAGACGAAGGCTTGACCCTTCCTAGTCAACTTAGTTAACGGTAACGCTAACTTTGAAAAACCTTCAATGAACTTTCTATAGTAACCCGCAAGACCAAGGAACCTACGAATTTCGGAAACTGACTTCGGAGCTTCCCACTAAGACACTGCTTCTACTTTCGTTGGGTCAACGGCAATACCATCCTTAGAAATTACATGCCCAAGAAAGCTTACTTCATTTAACCAGAACTCACACTTTGACAGTTTTGCATAAGTTTCTTTTCCTTCAATAGTTCCAATACCACACTAAGATGATCTGCATGCTCTTCTTCATTCTTAGAATATATTAAAATATCATCGATAAATACTACTACGAACTGGTCGAGATAGGGATGAAAAATCCTATTCATATATTCCATGAAAACCCCTGGCGCATTAGTTACTCCAAATGGCATCACTGTATATTCGTAATGGACATACCTTGTTCTAAATGTCGTCTTCTGAATATCGTCTGTCTTCACCCGAATCTCATGATATCCCGACCTCAAGTCAATTTTGCTGAACACGCTCGCACCAACCAGTTGATCGATTAAATCATCAATCCTCAGCAATGGATACCGATTCTTGATAGTAACTTTATTCAGATGCCTATAATCCACACACAGCCTCATTGAGCCTTCTTTCTTCTTCACTAGTAACACCGGTGCACCCCACGGTGAGACACTAGGACGAATAAATTTCTTCTCAAGTAACTCTTCCAATTGACTCTTTAACTCAGTTAATTCCGATGCCGACATACGATAAGGTGCCATCTACACAGGACTAGTTCCAGGAATTAATTCAATAGCAAAATCTACCTCCCTCTCTGGCGGTAATTCTCTTACATCTTCTGGGAAAACTTCTGGAAATTCACATACTACCAGTTAGTCACTACTCACCGCTTTCTTTTTCACTTCCATGGATGCAATCAACATAAACACAACAACCCCGTCCTTCATTGCTTCGTCCACTTGTCTAGCCGTCATTGCTAAATCCTCAACACTGACATCTTCAGGAAAAATAACCGTCTTCGTGAAACAGTTGATATGAACCCGATTAAATTGCAACCAATTCATGCCCAGGATAACATCGAGTTGTTCCAACGGAAGGCACACTAAGTCCATTCCGAACTCTCTACCAAAAATATCAACTGGACAGTTCAAACAAGCAAACGAAGTAGTCACTGAACCCGACGCAGGAGTGTCAATGATCATACTTCCATTAATATCAGATATTTCCAAATTCAGGCGTTTAGCACAATCCAATGAAATAAACGAGTGAGTTTCTCCAGTATCTATTATTGCAATTAAAGGAGTGCCATGGATAAAACACGTACCTTTAATCAACCGATCCTCTGGAGTAGTCTCTGAACCAGATAAGGCGAACACCTTACCACCAGCTTGATTCTTCCTCGGCTTAGGACACTTAGGACTAATATGACCTTCTTCCCCGTAGTTGAAACAAGTTACAGTGTTCCCTTTGCATTCGATAGCAATGTGACCTGCCTTTCCACATCTATAGCACTTCTTTTCCTCACTTTTGCACTCGTGAATGCGATGTCCAGGTTCTCCACACTTGAAGCACTTAATAGGGGCACTAGAGTCTCCCCCACTAGGCTTCTTCCAGCCTCCAGCTTTCTGGTTACCCTTACCATATGGCTTACCACGATCCATATGCTTTTTCCCTTTCCTGTCGACTAACTCGCGAGAGTGTGACGACTTCAGCTTAATATTGTCCTCTTCAAAGATTCGGCTGCAGTCAACCAAATCGACAAACCTGCGAATCCTCTGGTATCTGATACCCTGTTTAATCTCGTCACGGAGACCGTTTTCAAACTTAACACACTTCGAGAACTCGCTAGCCTCATCATTATTGTAGTGGACATAATACTTTGCCAGTTCAACAAACTTGGACGCATACTCTGGCACGGTCATGTTACCTTGTGTCAGCTCCAAAAATTCAATCTCTTTCCTGCCTCTAACATCCTCAGGAAAGTACCTCCGCAGGAATTCTCTCTTGAACACAGCCCAAGTGATTGCAACACCTGCAGCTTGCAGTTCGTCCCTACTAGCCATCCACCAATCATCAGCTTCTTCAGACAGCATGTGAGTACCATATCTCACCTTCAGATTTTCGTCACAATCAATCACCCGGAAGATCCTTTCAATTTCCTTTAGCCACTTCTGGGCGCCTTCGGGATCGTGAGTGCCTTTGAACAACGGAGGGTTGTTCCTCTGAAAACTGTTCAGCTGCCTGTCAGCACCAATACCAGCTCCATTGGCATTCCCTCCTAACACACCAGCAATCATACCGAGAGCCTCAGCAATCGCGTCGTCGTTTCTTCCTCCTCTTCCGGCCATTGTTCTGCTAAGTATAAAACTATATTTATTAGAACAAGAAGTATCGACAGTTTCAATCTTACACTAATCGCATACGAGGGATTAACCGACACTAAGACTCTGACTCAAACGACCGACTATGCTCTGATACCACTATTGTAACACCCTTCTAATACTCCGCATAATATTAAACAATAATCAGAGTAAAACATGAAAAGGGCATTACAACTTCCTTATAATTAAAATAATACTCATGTCATGCCATAAAAAGGAACGTTAAACTCAAATATCATTCAGATCGTCATGTCAACACAGCGGAAATATATTTAACATCTGAACAATGCAACATCCAAAGTCATAGACTTAAAACGCCACCATAATAAAATACTGAAGTAAAAAGAGTTCCACAAATAACTCTAAACAACGTCCCCAGTGTTACACGACCAGAGCATGACACAGACCCAACTGACTCTAACAAACTACTTGACGAGCTAATCCTCACCAAGTACAAGAGCCACTCCTCAATCTGAAAAATAACAACAGTAAGGGTGAGTCTCATTCACATTTAACTAATGTTATAAGATATAGATAATAAAATATCATTTCACATGCCATTCACCCAATCGCAGTTACGATCAGATTCAAACCATACAATCAGTAAGCAAACAACCAATCAACACATACTATAATATTGGACAATCTTCCATTCATGTTATAATAGCACAAACAGCCTAATGCAATGCAACTACATGCATGTGGTACCAAAATCTGGGATAACCCAACTCACCGACCCACCATCGTCAAGGATACGGTAACACCCACTCACTAATTCAACACAATGGGAATTAGCTACCACTGATCCACCATCGTCAAGGACCAGCCACAAAATGATTATGAATGCATGCATCAACCATAACATGCTCATCACCCACATAAATCGACCAAATGTCATAATCATCAATTACCATAATAAACAACCACACACAATCATATTATTCCTCAACCATAGTAAAACACATATTTTACACCAACAATACATGTATAACAAACACCGGTTACAACCACAACATCATACAGGTAAAACATTCATTAGTGTACCTATAAGCATAAACCACCACAACCAAATAAAATCAAGTATTTTAAATAATTTTGAGTCACAACTCAAAACACCATTTTATTATGTAAATTATCTGATTAGCTTCACCATGCTCGAAACGGCACCAAAATCCGGTTTACGGTTTAAAAGTTACACATTTTTAAACTTTCAAAATGGCCTGTCACCAACAGCACGCGGCGCCAACCTTGGTTCGCGACGCGAACTGAGCGAGTAAAAAATCCCCAACATTTTGCCAAGCACTTCGCGGCGCAAACATGTGTTCGCGGCGCGAAATGAGCAAAGAAGTACACCTCCGCGGCGCAGCCATATGCTCGCGGCGCGTACTGAACACAACAAAACTTCCTGGCCTTCTGCCAAGCAGTTCGCGGCGCCAACTCCTGGACGCGGCGCGAACTGGCGATTTCCAGAAATCCGAATCGCAGAAAATAGCCTGCGATTTCGCCCTTCCTTCACCAAGTCATTACCAAACCAATCCCATTCCAACCAGATTTCGCATACGATGAAACAAATACAGATTATAACACATCATAATACATTTAAATCATCTAATTAACACCATACTTGATCAACACAATCATTACCAATCAATTCTACCAAAACCTAACATTTCTACAACCTAAGCATAACTCAATTGGTACGATTAACCTGATCAATTCTATCATACTACCTATAATCCCATAATAGAAGATAAACGGAAGAGTCCCCCCTTACCTGAAGGTTGATTCTTCGCTCTTCCTCTTGTCGCACTTCTCCGCTCCTCTTCTCTTTTCACGTTCAGACTCTTTTCCAAAATGCTGTAACCCTCTCTATTCCACAACTCCTTCTATTTTATTAAAAAAATAAAATAAAATTATTTTAATTAGTAATAGGGCCTACCAATGCACCCCCTTCCTTACTAACCACAACTCAAGCCCAATTGCTTAATTCCTCATAATCTTCCATAATTCCAAATAATTCCTCATAATTCAATTAAATTAAATTATGAAAATAAATGGAGTGTTACAACTCTCCCCCACTAAATAGTTTTCGTCCTCGAAAACATACCTTAGGCAAATAACTCTGGATAGGAATCCTTAATCTGACTTTCCAGTTCCCAAGTCACATTCCCACCTGCTAGTCCTCCCCAAGCTACTTTGACCAGTGCTATCTCTTTGCCACGCAATTGTTTCAGCCTTCGATCTTCAATCCTCATAGGCAAAGCTTCAACTGTCATGTTATCCTTCACCTGTACATCATCGACTTGGATCACATGAGATGGATCAGCAATGTACTTCCTCAACTGCGACACATGGAATACATCATGCAGATTCGCAAGTGTCGGTGGCAACACAATACGATACGCCACTTCTCCAACCCTCTCTGTAATCTGAAACGGACCAATGAAACGCGGAGTCAAATTCCTTGACTTCTGTGCTCTACCAACACCAGTTGTAGGAGTCACCCTCAAAAACACATGATCCCCTTCTTGAAATTCAAGTGTCCTTCTTCTTTTATCATGATAACTCTTCTGACGACTCTGAGAAGTCTTCATCTTCTCCTGAATCATCTTAATCCTTTTTGTTGTCTCCTGAACAATTTCCGGCCCAATCACAACACTTTCTCCAGATTCGTACCAACATAAAGGCGTTCTACACCTCCGACCATACAAAACTTTAAACGGAGCCATACCAATACTCGAGTGAAAACTATTATTGTAAGTAAATTCGATCAAGGGTAGATAACTATCCCAAGCACCGCCCTTTTCCAACACACAAGCACGCAACAAATCTTCTAGTGATTGAATAGTTCTTTCCGTCTGTCCATCCGTCTGCGGATGATAAGCAGAACTCAGTCTCAGCTTAGTACCCAAAGCCTTCTGCAAACCTTCCCAGAATCTGGATGTAAACCTTGGATCTCTATCTGACACGATACTCGAAGGAATACCATGTAAACTCACTATCTTCTCAATATACAATTGAGCCAGCTTCTCCATTGGGTAATCCATTCTCATTGGTATAAAGTGAGCAGACTTTGTCAACCTGTCCACAATAACCCAAATAGCTTCACAATTCTTCACCGTCCTCGGCAAACCTGAAACAAAATCCATAGATATACTATCCCACTTCCATTCCGGAATAAATAACGGTTGCATAGCTCCATACGGTTTCTGATGCTCAATCTTCGACTTCTGGCAAGTCAAACAAGCATAGACAAATTCAGCTATCTCCTTTTTCATTCCAGACCACCAAAACAGCTTCTTTAAGTCATGATACATCTTGGTAGCACCAGGATGAATACTCAATCCGCTACGATGTCCCTCCTCAAGAATGCTTCTCCTCAATTCGGCAACATCAGGAACACAAACACGATTACCAAACCTCATTATACCATTCTCGTCGATTCTGAATTCACCTCCTTTATCTTGGTTAATCAGAGTCAACTTATCAACGAACTCTACATCAGTCTTCTGACCCTCTCGGATTTCCTCAAGAATACCACTAGTCAGCTTCAGCATACCCAATTTAACACTGGTAGGAGTGTCTTCACATACTAAACTCAAATCTCGGAATTGCTCAATTAAATCCAATTCTCTCACCATAAGCATAGACATATGCAGGGACTTCCTACTCAATGCATCGGCAACAACATTTGCTTTACCCGGATGATAATTCAGTTCAAAATCATAATCCTTGAGAAATTCTAACCATCTTCTTTGTCTCATATTCAGCTCTTTTTGGTCAAAGAGATACTTCAAACTCTTGTGATCACTAAATACTTCAAACCTTGAACCATATAGATAATGCCTCCACAATTTCAACACAAATACCACTGCTGCCAACTCTAAGTCATGAGTTGGATAGTTTCTCTCATGCACTTTGAGTTGTCTCGACGCATAAGCGACTACCTGTTGATTCTGCATTAGTACACCTCCTAATCCCAACAACGAAGCATCACAATATACGACAAAAGATTCCGCCGGATTCGGCAAAATCAAGATCGGCGCACTAGCCAACCTCTTCTTCAACTCTTGGAATCCTTCTTCACATTTCAATTCCTAGATGAAGGCTTGACCCTTCCTAGTCAACTTAGTTAACGGCAACGCTAACTTTGAAAAACCTTCAATGAACTTTCTATAGTAACCCGCAAGACCAAGGAAACTACGGATTTCGGAAACTGACTTCGGAGCTTCCCACTGAGACACTGCTTCTACTTTTGTTGGGTCAACAGCAATACCATCCTTAGAAATTACATGCCCAAGAAAGCTTACTTCATTTAACCAGAACTCACACTTTGACAGTTTTGCATAAGAGTCAGAACGTGAAAAATGAGAAGTGGAAGAGAAGAGCTGAGGAACGTAAAGAGGAACCAAAGAGGAAGAGGACCAAAGATCAAGAATTAGGATAAGGTAAGGGGGGACTCTTCCAATTACCATCTCTTATCGTGTTATGAATGATAGGGCATGATTAGGGATATTGTTTGGGTCAATTTGATCATATGTCAGAGTTAGGTTTTGGAATAATTTTAAAAAAATTTGAATAATTGATGAATACCTATGTGAATTCTATATAGAATTGTATGTTAATTGATGTTTGTGTTGTGGGTATTGTATCAATTGTTGTGTTGTTGCGTTCTTCCATGAACACTGAATCTGAGTTATGGGTTTCTAATAATTGTATAGAAAGTTAGGTTTTAATGTATAAAACTGACATAGGATAATAGATTGATGAAATTGGATGAATACCATATGTTAATGTGTGAAAAGATGGTGTTTTAGACTTAAAATCGTAGCCTGTTATGAGTGAAAACGAGTGGAAAACAGACTGGTGCGAAATTGCATATTTTTGGAGGAATACTGGTGAAATGGGTATGAGAATTGGTGATACGCGTATGGGATGAGGCCATACGTGTATGGGTGTGTTCATACTCGTATGGAAATTCTCAGTGTAAAATTAGTTATGTTGATTCGCGTATGGGATGGCTGATACGCGTATGGGTTTGGGCCATACGCGTATGGGAGGTGCCATACTCGTATGGCTTCTGTGTGTAAAAATTTTGTTTTGTGATTTTCCTCGAAAGTTCAATGATGCGTAACTTTTGATCCGTAACTCCGTTTTTAGTGCCGTTTTGATTATGGTGAATCTTATGAGATAACCTATGAGTTTAAATGATAAAATGAGGTGTAGCTTTCAATTAATTTTGAATTATGAATTTATTGCTTGATGAATGATGTATTGTACATATATATGATGAGATATGACAATACATGATATGTTTTAAACATGATTCGTATGATGATTTTGTTTGATTGTGTAATGGAACTCATGAGATATTTCATGTGATGATATGAGTATGATGTGAATACTTTGTTCGTTTGATGGATGATATATTGTTGACATATGTGATGAGATGTGACAATATAAGACGTGTTGAAAACATGATTATGTGATGATTGTTGAGAATTGTACAATGATGATAAACTTGTTTTGGAAGATGTGAATACATGTATATTCTTAATTTTGATGATGATGCTTAGTGTAATACATGTATGTTCTGTAATGATGGTGATGATGATTGATTTGTGATGAATGATGTTAATGTATATATGAACATGCTTAATAATGATGATGATGATGATGATGAAATGAGTATAGATGATGCTACTCATAGAATAGTGATGATGAAAGTATGTTATATACATGTTTGCATGCATTCATAAACATTGATGAGGGCTGAATCCTAGATAATGAGAGGACTCAGTGAAGGGCAGAATTTCCATGGTGTGGAATTTGTGCTGGCAGGGCCGTATCTGGATGATGACAGATCCGTCGGTGGATGATTTCCACTGGTGATGTTTGGTACCACATGCATAGAGTCAGTTGCATTCATATGCATGAATTTGAAAACATGACTGAATGTATTTCATTGTTATGATTGGTATTGTGTCTTTTGTGTGATGATGGATTATCTGAATATAGATGGATTGGGTGAATAATATAACTATTGATGTGTTGTTATTTATAATGCAATAATATTTGTTAATTGCGAATGAGACTCACCCTTACACTATATTTTTCAGATTGAGGATAGTGGTTCCGACTTGGTGAGGATTAGCTCATGAGTCGATATGTTGTTTAGTGTCGGGTCATGCTCTGATAGGTGTAACACTGGGGGAAACGCTGTTTTTGAGTTTATGATAATAACTCATTTTTGTTTAATTTATTTGAGGATTAATACATCGATGATGTGATGTAATTAGATGATGTTATTCCGCTGTGTCAACATGATATATTATGAATTATGAGTTATAATGAAATGTTCCTTAGTGAATGCATGACATTGACGGATGATGTTTATTTATTATGAATTGTGACGCCCTTGTGCATGTTACTCTGATTTATTTAATTAATTTCTGTGGGGTTTAGAAGGGTGTTACAATAGTGGTATCAGAGCAGGTCGGTCTGTCCGGCCAATTGTCGAGTCAGTTGAGTTGCGCGACAATTGTATACTGTCGGCATTTTATCCCTTGGTACGCGACATGTGAGTGAATCACTGTCGATACTTGTTTGTTTTATTTCAGGTGTTGGATTGAAACAAGTGGGGGAGAAGCTTCACTCCTCGGTTATGTTTCAGTTGTAAGATGAGTGGTTCAGTAGGCTGTTGGCAACAGTGCAAGCGTTGTTGGAGTTGTTGTTTCCCGAATCGAAGGTGACTTGGAATTAAGGCTTGAATGGTAATTAAGTTAGAGCATCTTGAAGGAGGATGATTATAGGTAATTAATGATTATTTATGGGAGAGGGAAATTAGAAAATTGCAATGTATCAGCTCTGCTAGTGGACTGCGAAGTTGTCAGTTGAGTAGCCTTGTGTCTCGAAAGAGGTTCAGTTGCAAGTTGCAAAGAGGATTGCAGTCGTGATGTTTCAGAAATCAGACTTCGACGATGGAATGTGATGCTCAAGTTATAAGAATGTTTGGAAGTGAAGAGATATGATAAGGGGCTGTTTGGAATGTGATCGAGTTGAAGAGAATGAGTTTTGGAGTGAGATTTTCGTAAGCAAAACGCAGGAAAATTGCTGAATAGCTGCAGAACTTCGAAAATTCATAACTGGAGTTCTGGACATCCGATTTGAGTTCCGTTTGAAGCGTCGGAAAGCTAACGAGATGAACTTTGTTATAAAAATGGTTGCAGCAGCTGTAACATAATTAATTGTGACAGGATGAAGTTGGAAAGAGGTGAAGTTACGTTTACTCTTGTTCTTAGAACTAGACTTATTGGTATTGCACGGGATGTCAGTGTCAGCATTGGACAGATTGAAGGAATAATTAGAAGGTTGTTGAGAATTAATTTTAAGAATTGAATATACCATTTGAAGAGTTTTGGGAATACCGTATAGAGCGTCGCTGCATGATGTCGATGTTACATTTTGGATGACGTTGGAAAATTCATATCTTGAGTTCCGAGTGTCGGATTAATGTGTCGTTTGAGCCTACGAAGAGGTGAAATTATGTTCTACCTTATGGGAGAGTTATAAATACAGTAGAGGTGATCCTATGAGGAGATATTCTGAATTCGGTTAAGGAAGCGTGGAGCTTGTTAAATAAGAATACCTACTACCGCGATTGTTTGAAACAAAATTGAGTAGAACATGTTGTTGATGAATAGGTTGATGAGATGTTCGATAATAAAGATGATTTGAGTGCCGATGGATTTTAGTGAAGAGTGAATTAGTAGGAAAGGTAAAATAAACTTTGGGAACAGTTGAAGTCGTAATTGTGATGCCAAAGTAACGACGGGTATAAAAGAAGAATTGTAGAGAATTTCTAACACCTATTGATGTGAGGAAGACATGTTGAGATTTTGAGTGGAATGATATTTGGGCACGAAAGATGTCATGGGATTTAGAGTAAAACCACGAGTTATGAATGTTGTCGCGGTTTTTTTGCTAAGATGAGGATTTTGATTTGGAACGAGATGAATAGTAATGTACGAGTATATTAGTGATTGTGAAGTTGGAAGTACTTAACAAGTGTGTGATGCTAAGTGACTATGAAGCGGATTGTGTAAAATGTTTTGACGTTGGTGTCTCACCGATAAGATCCAATGAGAGGGAAGTGTGCGAGTTGTAAAGACTCAAAGTGAAATATTGAACTATGACGATGTTAATGAGTTTGAGTGCAAACTCGGAAAGAACACTATTATGTAGTAACGACGGTTTATGCGTACATATGGTTGTCGGCTATCTATTGACAAATTGAGGACTTGATCACCCTTAATCTATTGTTGGTAGTAGACGGAATCATATAGATGGGATGAACTTGTTTTGTTACCTTAATGGTTTGGGATGTGAAGAACACTAGTCCGTGAGAATAATCACTCACCATGTTGTGTGAACTTATGAAGAAGTGAATACGAAAGAGTGCAATATATTGGATGATGACTTAAGACGGGTAATCAGAGTCGCGCAACGAAAGTGTGATGTGGAGTAGTGTGCAAGTACTACTCGTGGGCAGTGAGGAATTAATATGTTGGAAGCCTACATAGAGAATATGTATTGATTTATATGTTGGATTTAGAATCTAGTGGAGGTAATGATGTCGTATCGAAGAATTAGAACTCTTTTGAATAATTTCCGAGATGACGAACATATTATTGTGGTTGTACGTAGTTAACGAGTATGTATTTGGCAAAGTTAAGACGATGAGTTGATACCATATGATGCTATAATAATTTTGTGCTATTGTAAGATGTTATTGTAGATTCCAGATATAATAAGGAATTATACTCTAAGAAGGATGAAGTTGATTTAATTCTTAGAGAAGAGCGAAACTCAATTTGAGTTATTTTGTAAGAAATGGTGTATTGAGGCTGACGAGTGTGATTATAATTACTTGTGTGTACTTGTTCTGATGGTTAGGATGTTTAAATAGAGGAAGTAAAACAGGAATTGGTTTTTGTTGGATGCGAGTAAGGATTGCTGAGTAGTGAATTAGTACCATGGATGGTAAGAATGATTCTTGAACGAACGAGTAAAGAAGGCCAGAGTTGGGCATAACTCAAAAATCTAATTGGTAATGATGGTTGTAATGAGTAATCAGAATAGTGCAGCAAAAGCAGAGTGTAACGTGTTGGATAATTGCTGGTGTGACTTGAGAGGAGTCAGATAGTTGAAATTCAACAGTATGAAGAATACGATTATTGAGTTTTCTTGAGAGAAGCAGATGGTGAAAAGTGTGAGTATTATTTCATAGTTCAAATGAAAAAGTATGTTTAAGGATGGTACATTCGGTAGATGGAATACATTACTGCAGTGTTGATCAGGTGTGGTCATACCATGGTTGTGTAATTTTATTATTCAGTTATTGGGCGTATTGTATGAGTCGTACCTCAATGTACTATTGTTGTTAACCTTTTGGAGGTATAACGAGTAGTACACCTTTGGGTGGTCAAGTACGACGCAAGAGCCGAGAATTGAATGCGTGAGACATGTTTTCTGTTGGTAACATCAGATGGATTTTGATGATCGACTGATGAGAATGTTACTTAGGAGCTAGAGAGATAGACGAAGGACTCCTATCTGGAACTTTTCACTGGAAGTATGTTTTCGAGGACGAAAACTCTTTTAGTGGGGGAGAGTTGTAACACCCCATATTTTCTAATTTTAATTTAATCGGAAATTAAATTATTATTTAGAATTATTTGGTATTTTGTTGAATTATTGGAGAATTATGGATTAAGGGCCATTGGGCCGGATGGTGAGATTAGTAGTATGGGGGTGCTTAGTGAGTAAGCCCATTACTAATTATTTTATGGTTTCATAAAATAAAGAAAATAAGGAAAAAGAGTCAGAACGTGAAAAATGAGAAGTGGAAGAGAAGAGCTGAGGAACGTAAAGAGGAACCAAAGAGGAAGAGGACCAAAGATCAAGAATTTGGCTAAGGTAAGGGGGACTCTTCCAATTACCATCTCTTATCGTGTTATGAATGATAGGGCATGATTAGGGATATTGTTTGGGTCAATTTGATCATATGTCAGAGTTAGGTTTTGGAATAATTTTAATAGAAGTTGAATAATTGATGAATACCAATGTGAATTCTATATAGAATTGTATGTTAATTGATGTTTGTGTTGTGGGTATTGTGTAACACCCTTCTAATACCCCGCATAATAGTAAACAATAATCAGAGTAAAACATGAAAAGGGCATTACAACTTCCTTATAATTAAAATAATACTCATGTCATGCCATAAAAAGGAGCGTTAAACTCAAATATCATTCAGATCGTCATGTCAACACAGCGAAAATATATTTAACATCTGAACAGTGCAACATCCAAAGTCATAGACTTAAAACGCCACCATAATAAAATACTGAAGTAAAAAGAGTTCCACAAATAACTCTAAACAACGTCCCCAGTGTTACACGACCAGAGCATGACACAGACCCAACTGACTCTAACGAACTACTTGACGAGCTAATCCTCACCAAGTACAAGAGCCACTCCTCAATCTGAAAAATAACAACAGTAAGGGTGAGTCTCATTCACATTTAAATAATGTTATAAGATATAGATAATAAAATATCATTTCACATGCCATTCACCCAATCGCAGTTACGATCAGATTCAAACCATACAATCAGTAAGCAAACAACCAATCAACACATACTATAACATTGGACAATCTTCCATTCATGTTATAATAGCACAAACAGCCTAATGCAATGCAACTACATGCATGTGGTACCAAAATCTGGGATAACCCAACTCACCGACCCACCATCGTCAAGGATACGGTAACACCCACTCACTAATTCCACACAATGGGAATTAGCTACCACTAATCCACCATCGTCAAGGACCAGCCACAAAATGATTATGAATGCATGCATCAACCATAACATGCTCATCACCCACATAAATCGACCAAATGTCATAATCATCAATTACCATAATAAACAGCCACACAGAATCATACTATTCCTCAACCATAGTAAAACACATATTTTACACCAACGGTACATGTATAACAAACACCGGTTACAACCACAACATCATACAGGTAAAACATTTATTAGTGTACCTATAAGCATAAACCACCACAACCAAATAAAATCGAGTATAAAATCGAGTATTTAGTACCTCGAAAGTTCAATGATGCGTAACTTTTGATCCGTAACTCCGTTTTTAGTGTTGTTTCGAGTATGGTGAATCTTATGAGATAACCTATGAGTTTAAATGATAAAATGAGGTGTAGATTTCAATTAATTTTGAATTATGAATTTATTGCTTGATGAATGATGTATTGTACATATATATGATGAGATATGACAATACATGCTATGTTTTAAACATGATTCGTATGTTGATTTTGATTGATTGTGTAATGGAACTCATGAGATATTTCATGTCATGATATGAGTATGATGTGAATACTTTGTTCGTTTGATGGATGATATATTGTTGACATATGTGATGAGATGTGACAATATAAGACGTGTTGAAAACATGATTATGTGATGATTGTTGAGAATTGTACAATGATGATTGACTTGTTTTGGAAGATGTGAATACGTGTATATTCTTAATTTTGATGATGATGCTGAGTGTAATACATGTATGTTTTGTAATGATGGTGATGATGATTGATTTGTGATGAATGATGTTAATGTATATATGAACATGCTTAATGATGATGATGATGATGATGATGATGATGATGATGATGATGATGATGAAATGAGTATAGATGATGCTACTCATAGAATGGTGATGATGAAAGTATGTTATATACATGTTTGCATGCATTCATAAACATTGATGAGGGCTGAATCCTAGATGATGAGAGGACTCAGTGAAGGGCAGAATTTCCATGGTGTGGAATTTGTGCTGGCAGGGCCGTATCTGGATGATGACAGATTCGTCGGTGGATGATTTCCACTGGTGATGTTTGGTATCACATGCATAGAGTCAGTTGCATTCATATGCATGAATTTGAAAACATGACTGAATGTATTTCATTGTTATGATTGGTATTGTGTCTTTTGTGTGATGATGGATTATCTGAATATAGATGGATTGGGTGAATAATATAACTATTGATGTGTTGTTATTTATAATGCAATAATATTTGTTAATTGCGAATGAGACTCACCCTTACACTATATTTTTCAGATTGAGGATAGTGGTTCCGACTTGGTGAGGATTAGCTCATGAGTCGATATGTTGTTTAGTGCCGGGTCATGCTCTGATAGGTGTACCACTGGGGGAAACGCTGTTTTTGAGTTTATGATAATAACTCATTTTTGTTTAATTTATTTGAGGATTAATACATCGATGATGTGATGTAATTAGATGATGTTATTCCGCTGTGTCAACATGATATATTATGAATTATGAGTTATAATGAAATGTTCCTTAGTGAATGCATGACATTGACGGATGATGTTTATTTATTATGAATTGTGACGCCCTTGTGCATGTTACTCTGATTTATTTAATTAATTTCTGTGGGGTTTAGAAGGGTGTTACAGTGTGTCGCTACCGCGAAAAATAGAATCAAAGTCGCCACTAATATATTCATCCCATCGTGGGAAAGGATTATCAGAAAACCTAACTCGAAACAAGGACAAGTCTGAGGTGATGTTTGTAATTTTGATTTTGAGAAAGGACACCAGTCACTACTGATTCCAAACAAGGGATACTATTAAATGCTTGATAAGACAAGAAATGCCAGTCAACTACTGGACCTTTGCCGATAACAATCAGGCTTTGAAAGAAAGGACTAATAACAATCAGACCTGACCAAAGGATGCCTGTAACCACAGGACATTAAGGAACAGACTAGTAACAACTAGAATTGACCAAAGGATGCCCGTAACAACAGGACTTTTGCTGGTAACAACCAGACTTTGAAGGAGAGGACCAATAACAATCAGACCTAACCGAAGGATGCCTGTAACCACAGGACTTTAAGGAACAGACTAGTAACAACTAGAACTGACCAAAGGATGCCTATAACAATAGGACTTTTGCTGGTAACAGCCAGACTTTGAAGGAGAGGACCAATAATAATCAGACCTAACCGAAGGATGCCTGTAACCACAGGACTTTAAGGAAAAGGCTAGTAACAACTAGACTCAACCAAAGGATGCCTATAACAATAGGACTTTTGCTGGTAACAGCCAGACTTTGAAGGAGAGGACCAATAACAATCAGACCTAACCGAAGGATGCCTGTAACCACAGGACTTTAAGGAAAAGGCTAGTAACAACTAGACTCAACCAAAGGATGCCTATAACCATAGGACTTTTTCTGGTAACAACCAGACTTAGAAGGATGCCCATAACCATGGGACTTTAAAGGAAAGAGATGCCAATAATCATTGGACTTGACTGAAGAGATACCAGTAAACACTGGGCTTTCAAAAAGCATTGATGCTTGCGAAGCATAAGAATTACATGGATCCCTCAGGCCAAAGGCGGGGTGTAACTCATCAAGAGTGGCAATCATTTGAACTGCCACACACCAAGTATGAATTTTAAATGATTGAAAAATGAGGTGGGTTGAATGCCCACCCTCATTCGCACTCTAATCTGCACACAGCATACGGGAAAATAACCAAGGCAAACTTGCAAGAAGCAAGAGACATCCCTTATGCAAAAGGCAATAAGGGGACTCACGAAAAGTGAATAGAGTCTTCAAATCCTTCAGGGTAATCAATCAAAGAGATTATCCACTGCTCATGCTCAATAGAGTATTCAGGCTTCTCCCCTCAGGGTAACCAATCAAAGAAGGTATCAACTGATTATGCTCAATGGAGCATTCAAACCTTTCCTTTCAGGTTAACCAATCAAAACATTCTCAAACTGATCAGGCTCAACGGAGTCTTCAGGCACCGTGCCCCTTGACAATCAATCAACAAAGGCATCAAACTGCACATGCTCAAATGGAGTATTCAGACAACTTGCTTTGATAATGATTTCTTTTTACTCTCCGAAGTTCTCAAGTCTCTTTTACTTTGACATGATCAAGCTCTCCATGGATTCTCATCATAGAAACTTCCTTGATGTTTAAGCAAATGTTTTGTATGCAAAATAATGTTAATTATAAGAATGACATTTCTAATGCAAAGCTTATGCTAGTCTTCAAGTTTAAAAACTTTTTATGCAATGAGGTGGCCACCTCTTGTGAATGAAATGTAAAGCGGGCATATAATACCAACATAGATATGTGTTACGCTTCATTGGGAGTCAGTTAAACGCTATCTCATTGGAGTGCGCCTTCGAGATAAACCCTACTTCAATTAGGACTTTTAAGGGTTGTAACTTGGCCAGGTTCACGGTTTTTTGAAACAAAGAATTGTTAGGCTCAAAATTATTTGGTACCCATCCCCATCATGATATTCTCCAGTCCTAAGTTCAATTAACTCAACATGAGTGCTCATCCCTCACAAGGAATTTTGAAACGGTTGAGGAATCAATGAGTTTTTCGGACATGGCAGTCGCTCACCTTTTATTCTTTTGATTCATTATCACACGACTTTGTTCTTGCTTTATTTTCACCATCCTTTTTCTTTTTATTGCAATATATTTTTCTTTTTTCTTTTTTTTTCATTTGTTTTTCGTCATCATTTTTGCTCTTTTTTTTTTTTGAACAAGTCGTGTGACCTCATATTGTCTTTGATTCGTTGGAAGTGATTGCGACTGCCTCATTCCATGATTGATGAAGAATTACCATTATGGTATCGTCATCTTTTGACCTCTTGGTAGGTGAAGGATAACCATTACGGTTTTGACTCTCCTCAACCTTTTGAAGGATAACCATTGTTGTATCCTTAGATGCATATCATTTGTGAGTTTTGAACACTGGATCAAGTTAAATGAACACTACCCTGCCCCAGGGTTAAAAAAAATAAGGGTTTTTTTCTGATCAGAAAAGAAACTCCTACTTCAAGGCTCAAAGGGGTTAACGAGGGTCTATCTCCCTTATATCTTCGGTGTTTGGGGATTTGAAACAATGCCTGTACATCCTCAGTAGGGTTTTATTCAAAAACACACAATTAGGGATTTTGCATTTTTATATCATCATTCTCCCTCCGCTCGTTGCCTAAGCAAGAGATTAATAATGTTGGTATCGTAATGCCAAAAACTTTTTCTTTTTTTTTCTTTTTTTTTTTGAGTGAAAATGAATGGATTACTTCAAGACAAACATAAACAATGTATTATGATTTTCATAAAAAAAAATTAACAAGTTTTTACATGCTAGCAATGCTTAAACAAACAAAGAAATTTTACCAATGAGAATGCAATAAAGAACTAAATGAATGCCCTTGTTGAGGAGACTTGACTCCGTATGGACTTATTGCTCTTGAATGCTTTTTTTCAGTTTTCATACCCCATTGAGACTTCAATTTGTGCATAAACCTCTCGGAGTGAATGAGACTGCTCTGGAATCGTCGAGGACTTGAATTTTGCCTTTGAATGTCCTACCACCTTCAGTTGAATGGCTAGGTGCCCCAACATGGTAGCCACTTAACATTATCATATGTTCCTTCCACACACTTTAGATTACTTCCCAGAAGAATATTCAAGCAAAAGTGTACAAGAGTGGTGCCTTCTTGCCTTACTTTAGGGATTCGAGCAATGCAAATGATGCAATACTCAAGATAGACAATGTCTTGCTTATCCCTCGGTCGGGAGCCCCAAATATAGATGCTAGAATAGTAATCACCATTATAAATGGAAGAAGGTAGTATGATCATCACACTCAGGAGAGCTACGTGTGGTAAGGAAATCCCAAAACACCAACTGGAATACCAACAATCAAGGATATAACTGAGTACAAGGCATTGAAATTACATCACTTCGTTTCCCATATTGTTTCTGTCTCATATTCTTTCTTTCTCTATCGACGATCAAATGTCACTGAGAAGAAAATTTCGGGAAGAGATGACTCATGATATGAAGCAAAAGCTCGAGAATGAGAAATGTCTTCGTAGAACCCTCTTGATTATCACATGGAAAAATATTCTGACAAAGTTGCACAAGAATTTGTAGTGCTTTAAGGGATTCGAGCATGCGAATGGTGCAATGCTCAAGATAGACAATGTCTTGCTTATCCCTCGATCGGGAGCCCCAAGCAACTTCCACATATGTACAAGAGATGATTATCACTTTAGATTCAATATCCAAACCATTCGGAGTGAGAGTAAATGATCCTTGCAGTTTTTTTTTTATATCAGGCACTAGGTACAAACACACAATGTCTAACTCAACGGAGTCACGACCTTTTATGATTTTCAACCTTTTCTCCAAGAGGTGGAACCTTTTTTCATTTCAATAATCGGAAACTTGAAGACTTCAATTTCCAAATTATTCTCATGATGTGTTTCCTCCTTACCAAGAATAGGAATCTCAACATTATTTCAGACATTCTGATTCGTAAGACCTTCTCATGGGTGAGATTAACATTGCCATCTGGCCTTTAAGGAATTTGCCTCAATTCTTCTTGTCTAAGAGAGAAACCTTGGATAGTCTCCATACACTGATTCACGTTAATCCCTAATTCTGTCCTCATCTCATTCAAATCCTCACGGAGTTGTTTCATTATTAACTTTCGAGCACGTAGCGGTGAGAAGTCACTTTTGTTGTTGAAGTCTGAATTTGAGTAGAAAGGGCCCCCATAAGCTTCTGATAGAACCATGAAATGCATGATAGTATGAATGCATGTTTCATTTCTAAGGGATCCTAAAGTCTTTTCATCAACTTTTTTTTCTTTTACTTTCCCTTTTTTTTTGCATATAGTATCTTTTCCTTTTTTTCTTTTCCATCTTTTCTACTTTTTTTCGTTTCCCCCTTTTTTTTGGAAATAGACTTTAGAATCCCCCACAAATGAAGTGAATAAAGTGATAATGTTATGCAATGCAAAAGCATGGGATCAAGGTCCATATAATCTTAGTAACCACTGTACAATCCTCTGAATAACTGATGTAAAGCCTCGGTAGGTCAAATGTCATGAGACCAAAGGTTCGACACCTTTTTGAATACCAGGAGAACCAATAGTCACCAACAGAATAGAATAGTCACCAACGGTACCTGTCATGTATATCCCACCCCACTCACAAGTGAATCTAGGTCAAGGTAGGTCAAAAGGTCTCCAGCGTTAACAACTCTCCTGAAACACCATCATTGTTGCAAATACATGCCAACAATGGTATCCCATTCGAGTCTCGACTGGTCGTGGGTCTTATGATCGCAATCAACAGAACCTGACATTCTGTTGGCGTCATGACTATCCACTCTATCCTAGGTATCCTAGGTGTCAACTCTGGCCTGGGTATTGGGCCTTTTACCTCATATAACATCCCACCCAACCTGCAAAACAAAGCAGAAAAATATATGGTCCCCACGGGGACCCATAATATAGTCCAGATGCATGATATGCAAGCGGAGAATAAACATGATGTGCAAGCATATATACAACATGTAAACATATAAGCAAACAAACAAAGAAACACCCAATAAACAAACAAACAAAGGCTAGGATCGACTCGCTAAGAACGGACCAGCACAGGTCTAGCAACGTCCCCAGCAGAGTCGCCAGCTGTCGCTACCGCGAAAAATGGAATCAGAGTCGCCACTAATATATTCATCCCATCGCGGGAAAGGAATATCAGAAAACCTAACTCGAAACAAGGACAAGGTCTTTCGACTAGAGAACAGGGTACGGGAGTCGGTTACGCGAGGGGAAGGTGCTAGCACCCCTCACGCCCATCGTACTCGATGGTATCCACCTATGTTTGTTTCTATCTAAAGGGTGTATCTATGTCTAAACCTAAATGCGAATGAATGCAAAAGAAATACGGGGAAAAGAAGGAAATATTTACAAATGTGCTCGCTTTAGGCCCCGCGACCCAATGCCTACGTATCCCTTACAAGGAATCAGAGCGACCGTAGTTCGGCTCCATAGTTTCCATTTGTTTTGTGTTTTTTAGTTGAACAGCGGTTAAGGTCACAATCCACAATGCTCGACCTTTGGAGACTTATACGCCTACTTTGGAATGGACTCAACATGTTCTTAAGCAGAATGAACTTTGGTTTGTGTTTTTTATGTAACTACATGATGAACAAAACCCAATACAAGGTTTCGCACCACTTCATTACTTTGTTTTAATTTGAGCCTTTATTAAGTGTTTTAAGTGTTTTTGGTTGGGTATTTTTTAAGGGAATTTACTTTGCGATTAGAATCACATAAAAATGTATAATGATCGAGAAGCAGATTAGGGAATGAATCCCACTCACTTCTATCCCATTATATAATGTTCAAGAAACAGACTAGGGAATGAATCCCACTCATTTCTATCCCATTAATTAATGTTCGAGAAACAGGTTAGGGAATAAATCCCACTCATTTCTCTCCCATTAAGTAGTGACCGAGAAACAGATTAGGGAATGAATCCCACTCATTTCTATGCCACTAAGTGATTGAGAAACAGATTAGGGAATTAATCCCACTCATTTCTCTATCACTTTCTTAATGTGATTCGCCTCTTTATTTATTAGTGTTTTAATGATGAAAAAGAAAAAGAATGAACAAAGGGGAATGTTAGGAGTAAATTAATGGTAAATTCAGGTGTTAATAGAAGTGATTTAGTCTCCAAACCAATGCAAAATGTGATGAATCCATAGGTTTTTATGAAGAATTGAACTGAATAAGTTTAGTTCATGTATAAAGCAAATCGAATCACTTGTGGGTGTTATTGTTGCAGGTTTTGAGCTAAATTGGAACTTAAGAAGAACATGAGGAGGATAGAGAGCTTGAAGTCTCAAAGGCAAAGGAAAAAGTTGGTTTCTGCAAAGGTCGCGCCGCGAGAGTTCTAGTCAGCGCCGCGCCAAAGTTTCTGTTTGTGAGCGCGCCGCGCCAGTCCGTTGCCGCGCCGCGGTCTCGGCGTTAAAAGCCCAAAAATTCTGTTTAAAAGCCCTAGTTTCCAAGAGAAAAGGGTGGTTAGAGAACTTTGTGAAGAGCGAAATTAGGAGAGCATTCTGAGTTTGCAATCAAGAACAACAATTGAAGGCCAATTCTTTACCAATTGAAGACATTCCATTGATGAAGATGAATCCCTCTATTAATTCTTGTGTGTTCTTCATGTCTATGGAGAGCTAAATCCCTCTTGTTGAGTCTAAGGTAGTAGTTAACCTATGAATATACAATACCATTGATTAATTCCTGTGAACAATTATTTGAATTCATTATCAATAAGAAACCTTGTTTTTATTCTTAAATTATCGTTGAATCTTTGATCGAAAGAAAGGATTTAACTTTTGCCCTAGGTTACTATATTGATTCAATTGCAATTTGCAGAGATGGAATTGTAATTGGGTTTTCATAATTATCGTTCTTAATTACTATTATCGTTATTGATATTTGGAGAGATCGAATCTCATACCGGTAAAAGTTATCTAATTTGATTTGCAGACATGGAATCTTATTTGAGGATAAGTGAAGATAATGATTCAAAGGATTGTTCTATTGTGAATAATTAATAATTGTATAGGATTAGGTTGATGAACCCTAAAGGCTCAACATCTTTCTTTAATTGTTAACACAAAGTCCTTTACTTGCTTTTATTTTATTATTTGCTTTTGATATTAGAAGTATAAAACAAACCAAACTCAATTTTCCTAACTCAAAATAAACAACTATAGAACGGCAGTGATATTAACCAATCCCTGTGGATACGATATATTACCGAAAATATTTACCCAAAAATACTTTCAACAAATTGGCGCCGTTGCCGGGGATTGGTGTCAATATTGCACGCATTGCAATAGTTCTTATTTTGAGTTTTAATTTTTATTTTCTTATTTTAATTTTGATTTTTTGTATATAAATTTTTTTTTATCTTGTTATTTCACTTGTTTGCTAGTTTTGTAGATGTTTGTTTGTCAGAATGTTTGACCCAAATATAAATGACGCCATTCATGCTCAAAACGAGATCCTTTTTCAACAAATGGAGTATCTCCTTCAAAGTGTGTCACAGTTCACACCTCAAGTTAATGAGTTTCATGATATCGGGTGGTGTACACCGGAAGATGCGATGGAGTATCATATGGTTAACCATGAATACCAACCACAAGGGTTTTCACACTATACTCAAGATTATCAAAGAAGACCCTCTGAGTTAGAGGAAACCATGAATCAATTCATGCAATTCTCTTTAACCATTCAACAAAACCGGGAAACTCAAGATGCTCAACTTACCAAATTCCTCACCGAGCAAAATGTAAGTCAAGTCTCAACCTTTCAAAACCCTAAGACTTATGTAGAAACTTGCAATGCTACTTCTATAAGGAGTGTAAAAGTGATTGGTGAGGATGATGGAAAGAAGAGATTGGAGGAGGAAGTTGATGACAAAGAAGATGTTGTTGAAAAGGATAACATAGAGTATGGAAACATCAAGAAAAATATAGAAGTTGAGTATGAGCTCTCAATGAAGCTACCTTATCCAAGACCTCCTAAAAAAGTAGATGATGTGTTAGTCGGAGGAACAAAAAAGGAGGATATAATTAAAGAAGTTGTGAATGAGTTAGAACCTTCAAAAGTTGAAACTTTTTCAAAAGAGAAGATGGTGGACTTAGAGTTGAAGAAGAGTAGTAATGCAAATGAGCATAAACTCTCATTGGAATTACTTCCTCCACAAGTTCCTAATAAAGAAGGGAAGAAGAGTCATTGCTTTCAACCAATGGAAATGATTAGCAGTTTGCAAATCACCATCCCATTTTTAGAAGGTTCAGAGTTAAAGCCAAAATGTGTCAAATTCATCAAGGATAAGTTCTCACAGAAGAAGAAATTAACGGATAAGGAGGTTATCTCTCTTGAGGAGAGGAAAAAACAAATGAAGGAAGAGAGATCGCGAGTTGAAGTGGTAAGAATTAGGGATGAAGAAACCAAACAAGCAAACATGAAATACTTTTGGGGCTTCACATTGGTAAGAAAAGTACCAAAGAAAAGAGACATTGGTTGATGATTCAACCATGAACCGTTGAGCCATGCGACGTTAAACGAAGCACTTTGTGGGAGGTAACCCACACTTCTAATGTTTTGTTTTGTTTAGTTTTTATTTCAGGAAATAATCAGGGAACCCGTCTGGTGAAAGCTAGGAGGCAGCAATTGGTATTGCGTTACTCTCTGTAAGTCACCCTCTCGGATTTGTTACGAAACATTGAGGTCAATGTTTAGTTCAAGTTTGGGGGGTGGAGCTATTTATTTTTGAATTGTTCAAATTTTCTGTTTTTATTTAATTATGTACTCCTAGTTAGAGTAAGTAGTCCCATAACAAAACGAGAATCTCAAGCAAAGTGTCAACAAGGAAGCAACATGTATGAAAAGTGGTAGGAAGTGAATGTTCAAACTTTTTCAGTTTCACTCTCTTTTTCAATAAGTGACAAGGCAGGTATGAATTTTTGAACTCAAACTCCTAATGTGTGCAATGAAACTTAAGGTGTTAGTAAATACTGTCAGAAGTTCTTTATGGTACATTGTTTATTGGATCAGCTTAGCCTTAACCATTGTGAGGAAAGCTTTCCATTGTTTACTATATGCAGGAGACCATCAATTATTTTGACTTGTTCGTATCATGCTAAACCGGTTGTTGCATCGTCTGTGGAAATCTGTGGAAGTGATTTAGGCAATTGTTTGAATTTGAGAGTTCTTTGAGCCGACTCCACCGTAAAAATTATTTTCTTCTGTGAGAGTGTGATCCTTTGCTAACCATTCTTTGAGCCTGAGGTCAAGGTAAGTATCATAATATGCACCAAGAAAATAGCTGGTGAGGTTTGATCTCAATAAAAAGTTTTGTTTTGGACCATCAACCATAAAATTTGGTGATGTGTTTTCTCTTTGACCTTTTTAGAAAGTAGGGGAGCATTCATATAATCTGAATACAGGTTGATCTCATAGTTGGGGAGAGTCACATTCAAAAGAAGAGTAAGTACTTATGGTAATCGGTGAAAGATAAAAAAAGTCGTAGCTTGAAAAAAAAAAGAGAAGTAACAACGTTAGAATATAACGGTTGTTGAAAAAAAAAAGTGAAAAAGAAAAACCAAGCTACGAATGAAAAAAGATGGACAGGTAAAGGAAGTAGAGTTTCAGAGAAAAAGAAATAAGTTATGAATTGGATGCTTCCCTATATTAGGAACAACCCTTGATTATCTTCTTTTCTTTGAATCTAAACCACATTACAACCATAGAAAGACCTTTTGATTCTCAGATTCCACAAGACTTGATGCGAGCAATTTGGTGAACGTATGATATGGATCTTTGTTGATTTAATTGTTTGGATGAGTGTTTAACCCCTCTTTTATTCATCATACTTTTTGATGAGAGTGATTAGTGCTGATTCAATTACAATTGTGTAGTGTTTTGAACTTCTGGAGGTAATTTGCTTTCAACGTTTGTTTCATGTGGATGTTCTGAGTTTGCAGGTAGAAGAAGAGTATTTGACTTGGTTACTGGATTGAACCACTTGAGAATAACTTTTTGAAAAACCTGTTGCATGATTGTCGGTAAACTTTGCTGGAGGTAAGTAATTTTGTTTAGGGACAAACAAAACTCTAAGTTGGGGAGAGTTTGTTAGGAGTAAATTAATGGTAAATTCAGGTGTTAATAGAAGTGATTTAGTCTCCAAACCAATGCAAAATGTGATGAATCCATAGGTTTTTATGAAGAATTGAACTGAATAAGTTTAGTTCATGTATAAAGCAAATCGAATCACTTGTGGGTGTTATTGTTGCAGGTTTTGAGCTAAATTGGAACTTAAGAAGAACATGAGGAGTATAGAGAGCTTGAAGTCTCAAAGGCAAAGGAAAAAGTTGGTTTCTGCAAAGGTCGCGCCGCGAGAGTTCTAGTCAGCGCCGCGCCAAAGTTTCTGTTTGTGAGCGCGCCGCGCCAGTCCGTTGCCGCGCCGCGGTCTCGGCGTTAAAAGCCCAAAAATTCTGTTTAAAAGCCCTAGTTTCCAAGAGAAAAAGGGTGGTTAGAGAACTTTGTGAAGAGCGAAATTAGGAGAGCATTCTGAGTTTGCAATCAAGAACAACAATTGAAGGCCAATTCTTTACCAATTGAAGACATTCCATTGATGAAGATGAATCCCTCTATTAATTCTTGTGTGTTCTTCATGTCTATGGAGAGCTAAATCCCTCTTGTTGAGTCTAAGGTAGTAGTTAACCTATGAATATACAATACCATTGATTAATTCATGTGAACAATTATTTGAATTCATTATCAATAAGAAACCTTGTTTTTATTCTTAAATTATCGTTGAATCTTTGATCGAAAGAAAGGATTTAACTTTTGCCCTAGGTTACTATATTGATTCAATTGCAATTTGCAGAGATGTAATTGTAATTGGGTTTTCATAATTATCGTTCTTAATTACTATTATCGTTATTGATATTTGGAGAGATCGAATCTCATACCGGTAAAAGTTATCTAATTTGATTTGCTGACATGGAATCTTATTTGAGGATAAGTGAAGATAATGATTCAAAGGATTGTTCTATTGTGAATAATTAATAATTGTATAGGATTAGGTTGATGAACCCTAAAGGCTCAACATCTTTCTTTAATTGTTAACACAAAGTCCTTTACTTGCTTTTATTTTATTATTTGCTTTTGATATTAGAAGTATAAAACAAACCAAACTCAATTTTCCTAACTCAAAATAAACAACTATAGAACGGCAGTGATATTAACCAATCCCTGTGGATACGATATATTACCGAAAATATTTACCCAAGAATACTTTCAACAGGGAACTAACCTATTATCTAATCTAAGTTATTATAATCTACAAGTGGCCCTAAGGTCAAGGATAAGGGATCTCTACCTATGTTATCATGCATAGACTACAACCTAAGTTGTTATATGTGACTAATCTTAATGAAGATTGATGTCACCACCCTAAGGGAACATGGTAAGCATATAGTAAGATATAAGAAAAAGCAACAAGCAAGGTAGGTGACTTAATGAAGTCCCTACCCAAGTCTACTCCTACGAGAGACTACACACAATGAATCCCAAGAGAAAACAATCCACAAAAGGTGGAGGAAGAACAAACAATCGTCGCCTCTTAAACTAACAACAATCAAAGTGTATAAGAAGAGGCAAAGCATGAGAAAGAGGGAAGAAAGCCCTAGGGCAGTAGCAAACCAAGGAAATTAGTGTCCTAAATCAAACACAAAAGCATCATGGCATCACACGAAAATATTCACAAGAGGTTACCAAAGTATCGCATGAATCGTTACTTAACAATTAGTGAACAAACATCAATTAATCAAAACAAAAAGCGAATGAAAACATGAACTAAATTTGAGGTCAGTAGCATATTAATTCTTTTATAGGTCTAATACCTCACACCAATCTATGTTAGTCAACTAGCTTGAAGCAACACAAAGTTCTAACAAAACTAGACAAAACTAGGTCAAAACTAGTTAGTAAGTTCAAATTGTGGATGAAGTTAGAAGCATGTAATCAAGTGATGGAAGTCAGTAGTTAATAACCTCTAAGAGGTGTCTAAACAACCATAAAATCATGTCAAAAAGTCTCATACAAAATTATAGGTCATTTGGACAAGTTTTGATACAATCGTTAGCCAAAAGCACATTATTTACATGTAAGAAAGGAAAATTCAAGTAAAAAGAGAAGACATGATTTAAAAATCTAATTCCAGGTCTTAGGACCTCTAAATATCCCTAATTATATGTACAAAAAAGATCCAAGGCTATTGCATAAATGCAAAGCAAATTATAGGTCAAATTCACATGATTATCCGTTTAGAAACGCATATTAATCGGGTATGGAAAACCTAATGAAAACCTAACCAAAACATATAATTAAACTTTCATTTTTTACACACAATATCATGGATTAGTCTACAGTAGCTATACAAAAATTGGTGATTAAACTCTGATCCTAAGGTATTAAACAAAATTGATTTGCAAAATCTATCAAAACCAAGAGAAACATGAACATACCAAAGTAAATGATTTATTAAAAATATCAAACTAATTTCTAAAAATCTACAAAAAATACTACAATTATTTACACACATAGAAGTATCTAAAACATATTTTTATTTATTTTTTTATTTGAAGGAAAACTGGTCAATTAGTCAAAAGTTATGGGAGAAACAATATTGAAAACAAAATCTAAATCTGCCTAGAACTGGGGGTGAACTAGCAATTAGCAATGAACTGAATCTATGTGTTAGCGCGTATGGGCCTATTATAGGGGTGTGGAAAACGAAAAAAAAAGAGCCCAATTGACAAAACCCAATACTCCTTAAGCCATTATTACTTGTTTCGATTTATATTTCCATCTCATATTGGTACACAGCAAGGTAACAGTATTTCAATTCATTTCATCATCATGTGCTTTACACGATTACATTACATCAGCATATCTATTTTTAGTAATCAGCATGTGCCTTTTATTAGAATCTCTAGTTTTCATTACTGCATATAACATAAAGCATGTAAAGATATTATCAATGGGTCACCTTATGAGTAAGTTACTACAAGACAAAACCAGGTGGAGCCAATCACAAGCCACCACCTCACATGCCAATTATTATCACAAAGCAACAAAAAGAATAATAATAAAAAACACCCAGCATGCGAATCACGTGAACAGTACCATGGGGTACTGTTCATCGTCTTCCCCAACAAATCACCGCCATCCTCGACGGCGCCGGCGACGGCCGGTCCCTGAGAACGACAAGCGAGACCACCTCCCCCCTTGTTTTTTCGCGTAGATTCCGAATATCCGCTATGTTTTCACTGATTCTATCTCTAACTTCTGAACCGAAGCACATTCAAAAACCCTAACCAATAAAACTTCCATGACAACACAAGATTAACACACTAAAATACTCCTCGTGCTAAGTAGAAATCATATGCGCAGCCAACACATTCAAACAACAAGATTTTCATACCAATAATCATATCAATCTTCATACGAAATGCAACAAACATTTGCAAACATGGTGGTTCTAATTGTCCTAACCCAATCCCTGATGACAGGTTCCAGGCCTATACATGCTTCTAATCCAAAGGCAAAGAATCACTTACTTGGAAGGATCTTGAACAAAAAACTTTCAAGGGCGAATTCCTCAAGCTTTCTCGATTTTAGATATGATGCTGGTGATTGTGTAGCTCGCAATGGTGATGAGGATATTCAAGACTGATTCAATAGCCATTTCTGAGGAGATCCAGTAGCAATTCTTTGACAAAGAGCTCCATTGATGATGCATCTTGGAGATAGTGATGTAGAGGTGGTGGTTGGAGTTACAAGGAAGGCGAGGCTGAGATGATGGTGGTGATGAAGGTTATGGTGGGGGTTGAATTCAGTTATGTCTCTGTTAGAGTTTGTTGTGGGAGATGGAAGATGAGAGAGATGGAAGGTGGGAGAGAATTGGAGTAGAGAGTGAGAAGAAAAATCCGGAAAGAAACGTGAAGAGGTCCGCTGAAAATTGTGAGGTCTCTTGCTTATATAGTGTGTGTATTGTATTATGGTATGGCTTGTTGTAGTGTAGTATATTCTTTTACAAACTTAATGAACAAGGAGTGTATATTTGGAGTAAGTTTCATGTATGCTTTTTTTGTATTCAGAATTGTGCATGGCTTTAATATGGCAAGAATTGATATGAAACCATGTTGGGCCCTATGTGTGTTTGCTGCAGCCTTATGCGTGTGAATCCTTGCCCAATGCCAGCTCATTTTTTATCTTCAGATGCTCCACTTTAACACATCATAACTTGACAACAACACAACCAGTGATCACTATTTTGGTGTCCATGCAAAGAGGATCTATAGTGGAGTCCATTTGGTGTTGATGTCCCTTTGAGATAAAGCTTGTATCCCCCTCAAAAATGCAATGAAACATGACAATGCATGACTGCCTTGTGTTCATGCGCGCGCCCCACTCTGGCCCTGCCTATATGTCGTATCCGTGTGTGAGACTTTGAGATTTCCTCTTTTGCTCTACAGCTAGTCAAAAGCCTTGATTCTTGTATCTAATGAAAGAGGACATGGAAGAGATCATGTTGCAATTGGATTAGAACTCCCAATATGTCTGTGTGTCTTAAAAAATTGAATTGAAAACGGCACGCCATGTGTTTGTGGAATTGCATGCGTATGCCCTAGGAACCTGGCCCAGCTTGCCATGCAGTGGTGATTTGATGAGGGTGTGACTTTAAGGCTTTGTATCTTCCCAAAAACTAACCAAAAGTCAATGACACTCAATTATTTGGATAGAGGGCATGGAGGAGAGTATTTTGATACTGAGATTGGGTCAAATAGATATTTGTAGCTCCTGATAATCATGTTCCAAAATGGCACGCCACGTGTTTGTGAAAATGCTGCCCGTGACTTAGAAATCTTGCCCAGCCTCATGACTTGCACAAATGAATTTCTTCAATCTTCAAACCTTTATAACTCTTGATCTAAACTTCAAATGGAAAAACTTCCAACTACAAATTTGTAGAGGGTTGTGATTTGGACACTTTTGATGTTGAGCTTGTCTTAAAATGGAGTCTCTTTGTTTGTGTAAAATTGACCTGAAGTGAGCTGGTCAACCATTTCCAAATCTCTTAAAATTTTTCTAAGTGTTAAACTTTCTATTTCTGGTAATTCCATTTTCAACTAACTTCCAAATTTGGAAAGTCTTGATTTTCTTGATTTTAGTTATCTTCCATGTTTTTTCTTTGACCGATCTTCCACCAAAAGTCAACATTTGACAGTCGACTTTGACTTTGACCAAAAAGTCAACATTTTCTGATTTTTCTAATTTCAGATGAATTTCCCGATTAATCTGTTTCTGATCTAATTCTCAATCAGTCTTCAACCACAGAGAATCAAATGGATACTTCCTCAACGCACCCATGATTTCATACTCAAAAAAATCTTCTAATTAACTTTTGACCAAAAGGTCAACGGGGTTGACTTTGGTCAAAACCTCAATTTGAAAACTCTGATGAACCTGAAATTTGTGTCTTTTAACCAGAGCTTTGACTCGGAGAGAATGAAACCCTGATTTTAGGAGTATGCCAATGGAAATGATCCTCTTCAATAAGACCTTAGATCTGATTCTTCTTAACCACGAATTTCCCCAACCTCAGCCTCTTTTGTCTATTCTCTTGAGCCCTAATTGTGATATGGATGAATGTATTAGATGAATGACCTACATGAGGTATGTACACGAATGTAATATGAAAGCCAATTGGATACAAATAATTGGGCAAATTTTGGGGTACAACAGCTGCCCCTATTCAATCTTCTTGGACCTGAATGTACAAACACCTTGGGTTTCGGACATTTGAGGTGCGAGTGGATTGGATACCAAAGAACCCAAAAATTTGCGCTCTGGAGTGACAACTCTGAGGTGATGTTTGTAATTTTGATTTTGAGAAAGGACACCAGTCACTACTGATTCCAAACAAGGGATACTATTAAATGCTTGATAAGACAAGAAATGCCAGTCAACTACTGGACCTTTGCCGATAACAACCGGGCTTTGAAAGAAAGGACTAATAACAATCAGACCTGACCAAAGGATGCCTGTAACCACAGGACTTTAAGGAACAGACTAGTAACAACTAGGACTGACCGAAGGATGCCTATAACAATAGGACTTTTGCTGGTAACAACCAGACTTTGAGGAAAGGACTAATAACAATCAGACCTGACCGAAGAACGCCTGTAACAACAGGACTTTTGCTGGTAACAACCAGACTTTGGAGGAAAGGACTAATAACAATCAGACCTAACCAAAGATGCCTGTAACCACAGGACTTTAAAGGAACAGACTAGTAACAACTAGAACTGACCAAAGGATGCCCGTAACAACAGGACTTTTGCTGGTAACAACCAGACTTTGAAGGAGAGGACCAATAACAATCAGACCTAACCGAAGGATGCCTGTAACCACAGGACTTTAAGGAACAAACTAGTAACAACTAGAAATGACCAAAGGATGCCTATAACAATAGGACTTTTGCTGGTAACAGCCAGACTTTGAAGGAGAGGACCAATAACAATCAGACCTAACCGAAGGATGCCTGTAACCACAGGACTTTAAGGAAAAGGCTAGTAACAACTAGACTCAACCAAAGGATGCCTATAACAATAGGAATTTTGCTGGTAACAACCAGACTTTGAAGGAGAGGACCAATAACAATCAGACCTAACCTAAGGATGCCTGTAACCACAGGACTTTAAGGAAAAGGCTAGTAACAACTAGACTCAACCAAAGGATGCCTATAACCATAGGACTTTTTCTGGTAACAACCAGACATAGAAGGATGCCCATAACCATGGGACTTTAAAGGAAAGAGATGCCAATAATCATTGGACTTGACTGAAGAGATACCAGTAAACACTGGGCTTTCAAAAAGCATTGATGCTTGTGAAGCATAAGAATTACATGGATCCCTCAGGCCAAAGGCGGGGTGTAACTCATCAAGAGTGGCAATCATTCGAACTGCCACACACCAAGTATGAATTTTAAATGATTGAAAAATGAGGTGGGTTGAATGCCCACCCTCATTCGCACTCTAATCTGCACGCAACATACGGGAAAATAACCAAGGCAAACTTGCAAGAAGCAAGAGACATCCCTTATGCAAAAGGCAATAAGGGGACTCACGAAAAGTGAATACAAAGAGAGGACTGGTGACGACCAGACTTTATTAGATGATGCCAGTAAACACTGGACTTTGAAGAAGGTATTTATTACTTACGGAATATAAGAACTACATGGTTCCCTCAGGCCAAAAGGCGGGGTGTAATTCTACAAGGGTGACAATCATTCGAATTGCCACACACAAAGTATGGGTTATCCAAACGATTGAACTCAGCAAACGGGAAATAACCAAGGAGACAATGATCTTAATGAAGACTGACTTTGTATTCAATCCACAATGGAGAGAGAAAGTGCGACTTCTTCTGGGGATATGTTACTTTGTGCCTTGGAAGCACATACAAACTTGGCTTATGCATTGATGCATGTTTGAATTTTTCCATGGCGTAATGCTCCATATTCATGGAAATGCTACGCGTTTTTGTAGATGCAATGTGAATGCAATGATTACTATATGTAGAGATAATGAGGGTCCTTTAAAGAATATTTCGCTGACTTGTTCATCGAGCTTCGTTTCTGACCTCAGGAGAGGTAAACACCAGGGAGATTCCCCTTAGTGTTAAGAGATCTGTGGAGATGCCAATAGACATTGGACTTTGACTTGCAGGATATACTTCTGATTGTTGACTTGAAGAATGACTTTTGACTTCTCACCATGTGCCATAGCTCGGAGAATTTTTAGCTTGAGGAGATTCCCTCAATTTACCATATTGGGGATGAGAACCCTAATAAGGAACCATTTTTAAGGGGATTGGAACAACTCCGAGGAGAAATAAACTCCTATATTTGGGGAATGGAGCAAACTTTCAGGAGAAATAAACTCATATGCTCTGGGAGAGACTTTTTCCAGGAGAAATAAACTCCCATGCTCGAGGAACGGAACAACCTCTCAGGAGAAATAAACTCATATGCTTGGGGAGAGAGTAACTTTAGGCATCTTGCTGGGGGGAAGTATCATGATACTCATCCATTTTGTGATGGCTAACTGCACTTTACAAGTAAATAGCGGTTCCTTCAATACAAACCAAAATATTGTGCCCTAGGCTGGCTAACTTACGAAGATATTTGTCTCAAAAGGATCTCTACACCACGCCTACTTGACATAATTTGCCCAGCATATCCAAGCGTTTGAAATATTCTTTCTCTTGATCCACGGATCCTTGAAGAGATTTGTCAAATCTCGACGTAATTGCCCAAGATTGACTGAATTTTGAGAGAGGTGTCTCGACATAAATACTTCGGATTGGTCGAAATCAAGAGAGAGATTCCTCGACTTGATTGACCCAGATTGATTGAATTTGAGATGTCAAACCTCGATTTGATTGCCCCAAATTGGTTGAACTCACGAGAGAGATTCCTCGTCGTGATTGCCCCTGAGTATGTACATCTTATAAGAATCCTCAAGTTTACTTCCTTTGAAGTCAACCAAACTATGGAAGCAACTTTATTGCGCTCAATAGAGTCTTCAAATCCTTCAGGGTAATCAATCAAAGAGATTATCCACTGCTCATGCTCAATAGAGTATTCAGACTTCTCCCCTCAGGGTAACCAATCAAAGAAGGTATCAACTGATTATGCTCAATGGAGCATTCAAACCTTTCCTTTCAGGTTAACCAATCAAAACATTCTCAAACTGATCAGGCTCAACAGAGTCTTCAGGCACCGTGCCCCTTGACAATCAATCAACAATGGCATCAAACTGCACATGCTCAAATGGAGTATTCAGACAACTTGCTTTGATAATGATTTCTTTTTACTCTCCGAAGTTCTCAAGTCTCTTTTACTTTGACATGATCAAGCTCTCCATGGATTCTCATCATAGAAACTTCCTTGATGTTTAAGCAAATGTTTTGTATGCAAAATAATGTTAATTATAAGAATGATATTTCTAATGCAAAGCTTATGCTAGTCTTCAAGTTTAAAAACTTTTTATGCAATGAGGTGGCCACCTCTTGTGAATGAAATGTAAAGCGGGCATATAATACCAACATAGATATGTGTTACGCTTCATTGGGAGTCAGTTAAACGCTATCTCATTGGAGTGCGCCTTCGAGATAAACCCTACTTCAATTAGGACTTTTAAGGGTTGTAACTTGGCCAGGTTCACGGTTTTTTGAAACAAAGAATTTTTAGGCTCAAAATTATTTGGTACCCATCCCCTTCATGATGTTCTCCAGTCCTAAGTTCAATTAACTCAACATGAGTGCTCATCCCTCACAAGGAATTTTGAAACGGTTGAGGAATCAATGAGTTTTTCGGACATGGCAGTCGCTCACCTTTTATTCTTTTGATTCATTATCACACGACTTTGTTCTTGCTTTATTTTCACCATCCTTTTTCTTTTTATTGCTATATATTTTTTCTTTTTTCTTTTTTTTTTCATTTTTTTTCATCATCATTTTTGCTCTTTTTTTTTGAACAAGTCGTGTGACCTCATATTGTCTTTGATTCGTTGGAAGTGATTGCGACTGCCTCATTCCATGATTGATGAAGAATTACCATTATGGTATCGTCATCTTTTGACCTCTTGGTAGGTGAAGGATAACCATTACGGTTTTGACTCTCCTCAACCTTTTGAAGGATAACCATTGTTGTATCCTCAGATGCATATCATTTGTGAGTTTTGAACAAAGTTAAATAAACACTACCCTGCCTCAGGGTTAAAAAAAATAAGGGTTTTTTTCTGATCAGAAAAGAAACTCCTACTTCAAGGCTCAAAGGGGTTAACGAGGGTCTATCTCCCTTATATCTCCAGTGTTTGGGGATTTGAAACAATGCATGTACATCCTCAGTAGGGTTTTATTCAAAAACACACAATTAGGGATTTTGCATTTTTATATCATCATTCTCCCTCCGCTCGTTGCCTAAGCAAGAGATTAATAAAGTTGGTATCGTAATGCCAAAAACTTTTTCTTTTTTTTTCTTTTTTTTTTAGTGAAAATGAATGGATTACTTCAAGACAAACATAAACAATGTATTATGATTTTCATAAAAAAAATTAACAAGTTTTTACATGCTAGCAATGCTTAAACAAACAAAGAAATTTTACCAATGAGAATGCAATAAAGAACTAAATGAATGCCCTTGTTGAGGAGACTTGACTCCGTATGGACTTATTGCTCTTGAATGCTTTTTTTTCAGTTTTCATACCCCATTGAGACTTCAATTTGTGCATAAACCTCTCGGAGTGAATGAGACTGCTCTGGAATCGTCAAGGACTTGAACTATGCCTTTGAATGTCCTACCACCTTCAGTTGAATGGCTAGGTGCCCTAACATGGTAGCCACTTAACATTATCATATGTTCCTTCCACACACTTTAGATTACTTCCTAGAAGAATATTCAAGCAAAAGTGTACAAGAGTGGTGCCTTCTTGCCTTACTTTATGGATTCGAGCAATGCAAATGATGCAATACTCAAGATAGACAATGTCTTGCTTATCCCTCGGTCGGGAGCCCCAAATATAGATGCTAGAATAGTAATCACCATTATAAATGGAAGAAGATAGTATGATCATCACACTTAGGAGAGCTACGTGTGGTAAGGAAATCCCAAAACACCAATTGGAATACCAACAATCAAGGATATAACTGAGTACAAGGCATTGAAATTACATCACTTCGTTTCCCATATTGTTTCTGTCTCATATTCTTTCTTTCTCTATCGACGATCAAATGTCACTGAGAAGAAAATTTCGGGAAGAGATGACTCATGATATGAAGCAAAAGCTCGAGAATGAGAAATTTCTTTGTAGAACCCTCTTGATTATCACATGGAAAAATATTCTGACAAAGTTGCACAAGAATTTGTAGTGCTTTAAGGGATTCGAGCATGCGAATGGTGCAATGCTCAAGATAGACAATGTCTTGCTTATCCCTCGATCGGGAGCCCCAAGCAACTTCCACATATGTACAAGAGATGATTATCACTTTAGCTTCAATATCCAAACCATTCGGAGTGAGAGTAAAGGATTTTTGGGACGCTCAGTCCGCGCCGCGAACCAAGCTGGCGCCGCGTGCTGTTGATGTTTGGGACATTTTAAAAAGTTTAAATATACATAACTTTTTAACTGTTGGTCTGTTTGATGTGCCGTTTCGAGCTAAACGAACCTTATAGAATAATCTATATGATGATGATTGATTGGTTTTAGAATGATGAGAATAAATGTGTGCTAATTCTTATTGATGATGATGATTGGTGTAAATACGTGTATGTTTCTATATGATGATGATGATGGAATTGTGATTGAATAATGTTAATGTATATGAACATACTTGATGATGATGATGTTGATGATGATGATGATGATGATGATGATGATGGTATAAGTATGTTGTATATGTTGCATTCATTCATATTCATTGATGATACTATATCCATAAGGGTGTGTTGGATCAGTGAAGGGCATGATTCCCATTGTGTGGAATCTGTGCTGGGAGGGCCGTATCTTGATGATGTTGGATCGGTCATGGGTTATTCCCATTTGATGATGTTGGTACCACATGCATAGTTTCAGTTCATACATATGCATAATTTATAACATGATTGGAGGTATTCCAGTGTTGTAAATGTTGATGATGTGTTGATTGTTGTTTGACTTGTTTGATTGTCTGTTTATGAAACAATTGGGTGAATGATACAACTGTGATGTGTTATTGCTTTATAACCTTATAACATTTGTTAATTATGATGAGACTCACCCTTACATGTTGTCATTTTCAGGTTGAGGATAGCGGTTGTTCGACTCGGTGAGGATTAGCTTATGAGTCAGTGTCTTAGTTAGCGTCAAGTGTCATGCTCTGGTACTTGTAACACTTGGGACGCGATTGTTTAGAGTTTATGAGTATGACTCTAGTTATGTTTTGATGTTTTGAAGGATAAGTTTTAAAGATGTTAAACTTAGTCCGTTTGATTTAAGTTCCGCTGTGTTAACATGAAACGTTTTAATTTATGATGATTACCTCAGTGAATGCATGACATGACTGAATGATGTTTATTTATTATGAATTGTGGCACCCTTATTTCATGTACTCTGAATATTTGTTTAAATTGTCGCGGGGTTAGTAAGGGGTGTTACACAGTTACCAACCATCTTCCCTATTTAAAGACGAAAATGCATCATTGTTAAGGTATTTAAATCCTTTCATTCAAGTTTCACTTTTAACTTTCTCCAATCCATTGCATCGGAAGCAACTAACCACCATCACAGGCAGTGAATCCACTTTATGTAATCATCATCCAATTCAGGAGCAGAACATCGACGCCTTCTATGGGAATCAACTCTTGATTTCTAAAATTTTACATGACCTAACTTCTCTCGATTCTAATGAATTCCTTTTAATATAAATCCATATCTCCTTTGATCAAAGCACATATCTCCATTTCTTGATCAATACAACTCCTTCAGATTCAGATCCAAGCTTTCTTCCTTCTGATTCATCAACAATGGCAACCTCCAAAGCTACTTGTTCTGTTATCCAACATCAAGACGATGCATTTGTCAGAAATCTTCCCCCTTCTCCTAAAGGGACGTTCATCAAGTCATAATAATCATTCCACTTGTTCCTCTACTGTAGAGTTTTGTCCAACCTAGGACAAATCAAGTCGTTTTTCCACCTCCACTATTTCTAGGATCTATACCACAATTCCATCAAGGTAAACATTTTTTAAGACCTCTTTTATCGTCTACAATATCTAGATGGGAAGCACTCCATGAATTTTATCTCTTGTAGGCTAATCTTGGTTTGCAGGGAGCCAACGAACTGTTGAACAGACTATGTATAATTAAACAACACTTAAGTTTGTTAAAATCATTAGACTACTATTAAAATTTTGTTAGAAATGTTATCATTTTATTACATTTAGCAAAGCATTAGTGTGATAGATGTTGATGTTACAATCCCTTGCATAAGCTTAAATTTTGAGAACATCGTATCAAAATCATCAAGAAACTCATTTTCTGCATTTTCAACATACAAGAATTTTGATTCTCTTATATTAGTTGGGGCATGAGAGGTGTATTTTATTAAGAAAATACACAATTTCTCCACATTCATATTTCTGTATGAGTGAAATAACGCTGAAGCAAACAACAAAATTAATAAAAGGAATAATTACACTCTCTCTAAAAGAAAACTCTCACAACCCATTACATGCAAATAAATGTTTTTGGAATATACTTAACCTATGTACTGGATAAAGTATCAATATTTTGTATTCACAATATCCAACTAACTGCTCCAATACCACTTGTAAATATAAGCTTTTCTTGATAGAGCCTCGTAGATATCTCAAAATTCACTTAACTGTTTCTCAATAAGCATTACCTAGTGTCGACATAAACATGCTAACAACTGCATGGCCAATGTCTAGCCTTGTGCATACCATTGCATACATCTGACTCCCAATTGCCAAGGCATGTATAATTTTAGACATGAATTGTATTACTTCGTCTGTTGGAGGTGGATGATCCTTGGATAGGAGAAAATGACTATTTAAATATGTACTAACTGATTTGTCATTGCTCATGTTAAATATATTTAAAACACGGTTGTTGTATTATGCTTAGTTAATTGCAAAACTCATTTTTTCTTATCTCTCGTGATTTGCATACCAACGATCCTTTTTGCAGAACCTAAGTCTATCATGTGGAACTCATTTAATATCTACGTCTTCAAGTTTCTAATGTCATTCATATCTTAACTTGCTTCCAATAAACCATCGACATAAAGTAAATGAATGATATAATTAGACTTATATCTTTTGAATAAACAATAGTGGTCAGCATTACAATTCTTTAAACCCTCCATGTGCATGGACATTTCAAACATCATAAACCACTGCATTGGAGATTATTTTAGGCCATAAAAGCTCTTATTTAACCTACACACCATGTTTTCTTTCCCTTCTTCTGAGAAGCATTCAGGTTGGTTCATGTATATCATTTCAACTAAGTTTGCATCAAGAAATGTATTCTTTGCGTCTAATTTCTCAAGATGAAGATCTTCATTGGAAAAAATAATTTATAAATACTTGATAGTATTAGGTTTCAAAACCATAGAAAAAAATCTAAGTGTAGCAAATTCCTTCTTTTTGTTGGAATCCTTTTACCACTAGACTATCTTAGAATCATCATGGTCCTCCTTCACTCAGTACACAATTTTTTTTGCAAAGTGTCTTCTTTCACATAGGTAAATTAGCTCATATTTCCCATGTTTGATTATAAATTAAATACGTTATCTCATATTTCATGGAAAGCTCCCATTTGCTAGTATCTTTGGTCTAAAATGCTTAGCATAATCTTTAGGATCGGCTCCATTAATCAACAACATGTAGTCAATGTATCTCCTATTGGGAACATAAGGTTGAAAAGACCTTCTCAATACATAATGTAGCGGTGAAATTGGTGAGACTAAAGTCATGGGAAAGGCTTAGCTCATTTGTTTAAAACAGAGTCGCCACTGCGCTTTATTGTTTCCAAAAGGAATGGGAGAAAGAGCGAATAAACCCCACAGAAGTTTTTAAAATCAAAATTAATAAACTTATCAGAGATTTGGGTAAGGGGGTTTGTTATACAAGGGGAAGGTTTTAAGCACCCCTTATATCCATGGTACTCCATGGGAACCTCTTTAAAAATATTATTGTTTTTGTGTACATCTTTTTGAAAAGCATATGTGAATTTGTTTAAAAAGAGTGTGGGGATAGGAAAAGAAGGTTTTAAAAGTGAGCTCGATAAGACATCGCATCTTAGTCTTACATACCCCTTTTAAATAAAAGGGAAGTCAGAGCTTCTGTAGTTCCTCTTAAAAGGAAAATAAAAAGGGGCCAAAGTGGCCAAAATCTTTTTGGGTGTTAAGCTTTAATAATACTCAACGGGTTTTTAATAAAAAGGGACCAAGATTTAACAATACAAGATCAATGGACTAACAGTAGTTTCACCGGGAATAATTTTCCTCTTAGTTCCAAGGTTTCAAAACAAAAGGTTTGTTGACCTTTAACAATACAAAACCAATGGTGGGTTTAAAAAGGTTGAGCTTTAACAATACAAAACCATTTTTAACAAGTGAAAAGCTTTAACAATACTTTAACATAAAATAAAGAGATTTGGAAAAGAGTTTGAGTACCTTGACAATTTTAGTCAATACCATTCCCATTCCTTTGGATTTTCAACAAACAACTTAAGAAATAAATAAATGGATACCTCAAGTGTGTGTGTGTGTGTGTGTGTGTGTATGTGATAACATGTGTCACAAAAGACAAACAAGTAAGTATGGTAATCATTTAATGAGAGTGAACAAGGATGTTTATACCTTTGGATTGATTCATATATGAATGAATGATGGATGATGAATGCAAACCTCATGCATGTGGGTTATATAAACAAAGTATATACAAATGATAATACAATGGATAATAAGTACAAAACACAAGGATAAAAATCAACAAGTGTGTACAAAGGATAATGGTTAAGATAAACAAATAAGTACAAAACACAAGGATTGAAATCAACAAGTATATATACAAAGTAACAAGTTCAAGATAAGCAAAGATCAACATGTTTCTTTTTGGATTAGGGTTTTAAACCCAGGGTTTTGAAATTAGGGTTTAGAAATTAACACCTATACCTAATTAACTTTAATGATTAGACACCAAATTCTAAAAGAGAATTGGTCTAAGGGTACATGGAAAAGTCAAAGACATGATATCCTAACCCTAAACAAATATTCACAAAAATATACAAAGCTACTTTGAAGAAATATTCAAAATAAAATGTTTTTTGGTTGATTTTTAATACATAAAAAGACTTGTTTTTTTATTAATTTTTAAATGATGAAATAACAAATATTTTTGAGTTTTTTAAGCATGATATGAAAATACACAAGTTAATTTTCCTATTTTTGATTATTTTTCAAAGATTGGATAAAAGGAATTAAATTAGTGATAAAAAATAATGGTTTTGACCTTGGAGGGTGTTGAACCCACGCCCTCACATTCACAGCTCAAAACCTAAGCCACTAGGCCAAGCGCTGTGTGTTGATCTTGAGGCCCAATCAATTCATAAAATATATAAAACATGTGGTAAATGGAAAAAAAGAAAAAAATAACACAAAGTGGCAAAAGGGGGGATCAAACCCATACCCTTGGGGAGGAGAGAACTAAGATGTGTGCGCTTGCCAATTGTGCTAAAACAATGTAGTCATTTAAGGAATGACTCTAAAACATTATGTTTTAAAATGAGTCATAAATGGAATTTTTCAGAACTTCATCTTCTTCCTTCAACAACAACCATGGCGCCAAATTCAAACTTCTGTCAAACTCAATCAAATTTAACAAACTAAGACCCTAACATGGTCAACATGAAGATACGAGTTCAACCATATAATTAACACACATCATTTCATCTTTAAGCACATAAATTTATGGAAAATACGCATGAACCCTAAAAATGATTTTCAAATTAAATCCTTAAGACTCAGAATTAAGCCCCAATTCCCTAGGGCTATTAACCCCTACATCTTTCTAAGTAGATTGATAACAAGTTTCAAGCTTCTTACCTCCGAAAATGGAGGTCGTGACCTAGCTTAGAGTGATTACAGAAGTGCTACAACTATCTGGAAAGCTTCAATGACCTCCAAGAATGCTATCTGGGCACATGGAATGGATTGATCTCCTTCAAAACCTTTTGCTCGAATTTACCTACAAAGCAAGAAAAAAATGGAACTTGGGGTTCCAAGTGTTATAGTCACAAATCAATGGCTCAGATAGCTTCCATATGATATATAGAAGGTATCCAAAGTGATAGTTTGGTAGATTTTTGTTTGGTTTGTATTTTGGAAGGTTAAGGCTCTCTTTGGCTCTTTAATAGAGGTATGAGAGTGATTTTTGGCTAGAGTTTTGGGGAGTGTTAGGAGGTGATTAACAAATTCCAAATGATGTATGGAAGTTGTTAGAAAGGTTGGTTTGCACTCAGAACCTCTGCAACTAAAATTGGCTCTCAAAATGCAAAGACACAAAAAATGGGATTTTAGATCATATGGTGACTTGGAGATTTCTTGTGTGTTTGATCAAGGGAGTGATACCCTCTATTTATAGGCACAGTTTAGGGTTTGTGGAGGGAAAAACTCATAGTTTGGAGTTCACATGTTATACTTGTACCACATTTCTTATTCATGAAGTTATGTGAAAATTGGAGTTCCAAGAGCAAGGTAAAACTTCAAGCATGCTTCCATGACTTTATTCTAAGTATGAAGAGGTTTCTTGTGAGGTTTGAAGTGATTTTTCTTCAGAAGAAACGTGTTTAGAGGCTCAATGCAAGAGTGGTTGGATTAAAGCCTCTTTTTCAAAATGGAAGTGTGAACTTTATGCTTGAAATGGAATGATTCAATAGTTAATGGCTTAAGCACTTGGATCATAGCTAAAAAGAGAGTGTAAACTTCTAATTATGGTGTGTTAAAAAAAGTTAGAGTGGTTGTACTTTGAAGATTTTTTAGATTTGAATCAAAATTCAAACTTGTTCTTCAAGTTCATAACTTCCATTTCAAGTGTTCATGAAGCCTTCTTCATAAAATCATATCTCATAGCTCAAGCCATGGAATTTCATACAAATGGTCTCTTTGGAAAGCCCTTGCTATATACTTCAAGTCACTTGTTGAAAGTTTTCTCAAACTCTTTTGGGATCATGGAGAAAAATGGCCACAAAGTTAAGAAAAATCTAAGTGAAAAAACTTAAATTTCTTCAAATTTTTTGAACATAATCTTCAATTCCTACATTGACATGTTCAACTTAATCTTTACTTCACATTTTTCCTACAATCTCACAAGATTGTTCATTACGAAAGAAAACTTTACCGATATTTTCATAGATATAATTCTTAAATAATTATTTCTAGTAAATAGCATGGAAGAATGCTCAAGAACCTTACACTCAAGACTCATCCTTACTCTCCAAAGTATCACCTCCTCTTGAGCTGGAAGCAACATTTGCTTTGTCTTTTTCTTCTAGATTCTTTGATGGGAGTAAACACTGATCTCTGTAGTGCCCTCCTGTTGTGAAAAACGATGTCAAGAACAAAATATACTAGGAATTAGGGAAGATGAGAAGAACACAAGAATTGGTTATAACTGTTATTCTTTTACTTTCTCTTAAAACAAGATTACAAGTTTACAAGAATAGAAAATAACCTCTCTCACCCTAAATTAGGGTTTGCAGCTTAGCAATGATGAGAGACTAGTATGCTATTTATAATAAAACCTAACATACTAACTAATGGGCTTTTTCCACAAGGCCCATTACACAAGCCAACTTAATAAACAAGCTAACTTAACAAATTAGGGTTTAAACACTAAAACCTAATTTAACATGCTAACAACCCTAGCATCTTCGACACAAGTATGTGAACAACCTCCGACTTCATGCTTAATCCTGTCGAACCAGGAAGCTACCCTTCAACCATACTAGAGTTCGATCCAATATCTCACAAATCTCCACCTTGGATCTAACTCTACAACTTCAAGGGAACAAACTAGCTTTCTTCATGCAGCTTTATCAACTGCATACAGTGGAAAAACTTGCAACTCGGCAATGTCTTGGTGATCATATCAGCAGCATTGTCTTCAGTCGAAACCTTCAGCACTTGGACTTCTCCACGCTCGATTACTCCTTTGACGAAATGCAGCCTCACATCAATGTGCTTAGTTCGCTCATGATAGGCTGAATTCTTCGACAGGTGTATTGCACTCTGAAAAACTTGAAGTTTCAGCTCCTTCGCAAAACCTTCAAGCCACAATGCTTCTTTCACAGCTTCAGTTAGGGCAATATACTCCGCTTCAGTGGTTGATAGAGCAACAACTTTCTGAAGTGTTGCTTTCCAACTAATTGCAGTGCCAAACATAGTGAAAACATATCCAGAAATAGATTTTTTGAAGTCAATACAACCTGCATAATCAGAGTCAACATATCCTTCAATTACTACTTTACTGTCTTCACCCAAGGCTCCACCATAAATTAGGACTCTATTCAGAGACCCGTTTATGTACCTTAAAATCCACTTCAATGCTTGCCAGTGAGCCTTTCCAGGATTCGCCATGTACCTGCTTACAAGACTTACTGCATATGCTATGTCGGGTCTAGTACAGACCATAACATACATCAAAGAACCAACTATATTAGCATATGGGATGCTATTCATATAGGCCCTTTCGACATTGATACTGGGACACTGATCAATATTCAGCTTGAATTGAGGGTTTGTTAGAGTCACAACTGGCTTCGAATTCGACATACCAAACTTTTCGAGAATCTTTCGTAGATATGCCTCTTGAGATAAGCATAGCTTTGACTTCTTTCTATATCTTAGAATGTCAATTCCAAGAATCCTGGAAGCAGCTCCCAGATCCTTTATATCAAACTCCTTATTGAGTTCAGCCTTCACCCTCGTCACATCTTCTACATTGTTGCTTGCTATGAGAATATCATCCACATAAAGCAACAAAATAACAAATGAATTACCAAGTCGAAATCTGAAGTAAATATAGTGGTCGAACTGACTTCTAATGAAACTTATGCGTGCCATGAACTTGTCGAATCTCATATTCCACTGTCGAGGAGATTGTTTCAGCCCATATAAAGATCTCTTCAGTTTGCACACATATTTTTCCTTCCCCTTTTCGACATACCCTTCAGGTTGCCTCATCAGGATTGTTTCATCTAGATCACCATACAAGAACGCAGTCTTCACATCCATCTGTTCCAGTTCAAGGTCGAACTGTACCACCATGGCAAGCAACATTCAAATGGACCTATGCTTCACAACAGGAGAAAACACATCAATGAAGTCGACACCTTCTTTCAGAGTGAAACCCCTTGCAACTAACCTTGCCTTGTATCTGTAACTCGGTCTTTTGCAAACTGACTCCTACTCTTTCTTTTGATTTCCGCATAGCAAAAATGTTTGTTTGCGGGGTTTTTTTTGTTGCAAGAGTCGCCACCAACTTTTATTTTATCCAAATAGGAAAGGCATAAAAGAACAGGAAAAACCTTTTGACAGATTTTGGGAAGGTTTTAAGCATTCTTTGTATCCATGGTTATCCATGGGCTCTTAATTTTTCCTAGATCACTTTTGTCTTGTTTGATTTTGTTTGCTTGAAAACAGGTGTGGGGTGTGTGTTTGGAAAATGTTTTGACTTTGTAATAATCCTTGGCGGATGTATACAAATATCATTTTTTGAATGGTTTGACTTTGTAATAATCCTTGGCGGATGTATACAAATATCATTTTTTTGAAATTATTTTGATAACGAGGTATGAAAAGTATTTTAACTTTTGATTTGAAAAACCTTGTAATGATCCTTGGCGGATGCCTACAAAGTTTTATCTTTTGAAATTTGTTTTGTGAAAACAGTGATTGAAAGTTTGATTTAAAACAGCTTTGAAATTGATTTGAAAATAGAAGAAGTGAAGATGGACACTAGGTCACATAGGTCTCTGAAGAGTTTCACCGGGAATAATGCCCTTCAAATACCAGATGAAAGTTTTTGAAAATAGATGAGAAGTTTTGAAAATACGTTTTTTGAAAATGAAAATTGTTTGAGCAAGCAATTAGGAGTTACCTACCCTCAATTTATAAGATCTTTCCTTTTCTTAAATGATAGTATGATCAAAAAGGTAACAAGTGGGGAAACCCTAAGGTGCAAGTGTGCGAAGTGTTTTTTTTTTAAGTTTTATCTTGATTATTAATGTTTTAGCTCAAAGGTAAAAATATGGTCCAAGTGGACAAAAGGAAGATGGCGAAAACATAAACAATGCGTCCAAATGGACAAAGAGAAAATAGCGGAAACATAAATAATACGTCCAAATGGACAAAGAGAAAATAACAGAAACATAAACAAATACGTCCAAATGGACAAAGAGAAAATAACAGAAACATAAACAATACGTCAAATGGACAAAGAGAAAATAACATAAACAATACGTCCAAATGGACAAAGAGAAACTAACAGAAACATAAATATGATGAATGATAAAATAAAGCATAAAGCAAGAAATATAAAGAACAATATAATAAAATGCGGAAATTAAAGTCAATTGTTAGTACGTTAGCACGCGAATCATCTTGAAGCTAGTCAAGTATATCCACGATGTTAGTGAAGATCGATGGTGAGTGAATGATGATTTCGGATTTAAAGTTAATGAAAATTTATCAGAAGCTTGATAGAATCATAGCGACTACACGATAAATTTCCAAAAGTCTTAAATCGACTGCATACAATCTCTGCCATATATGATCTTTTATTCCTATTCGGGAAAAAAAAAAAGATAAGAAATAAAGTTAAATAATATACAAAAATAAATATAAAACAAATTAAACCTAATTCATTTTTTTTTTTGTGATTTTTTGGAATTTATTTTAAGTTAATTAACAAGCTAATTAAAAAAATAATTATACAAATAATTAAACTTAACAAGAAAAATATTCTTTTTTATGTCAAAAATTAGATTATAAAAATATAAACCTAAATCTAAAAGGAAAATATTTTTGGAGTTTTTTGATTGGTTGAAAATAATTAAAAAGCAATATTTACATAATTACTAATTAATTAAGCAAAATAAATTAATTATGAATAAAAATAAAATATTTTTATGCTAAAAAATAAAATAATATTTTATAAACTTAAAACTGAAATTAAAATATTTTTTGGGTTTTTAAAACTATTTTTAATTAATTTTGAATAGAAAATAGATTAAATAAGAAAATAAAATAAAGTGGATCCTGTGTGGTTAATTTATGGTGGACTATGGTGGTCTGCGCATGCTGGTGCGTTGGATCATGGATTTAAACATTCTAATGGCTATGATTGAAAGGCACATGGTGTGCATCACATGGGATGATGTGCTGGATTTGTTAGAATAATTAAATTCAGATTGGGCCCACATGGAATTGACCAGCGAATGGGAAGAGAGGAAAGTGCCACGCAGCATGGTCAATTTTTCAACTCTACTATTCATCTTCTTCAACCTCTTACCTGTGGATTTTGCTGCAGATTTTCCTGCGGATTTTTCCTTCAAATTTTCAAGCTCTTGAACAACCTACAAAATGAAGATGAAAAAAAACAAAGGCCATCCAGATCACCTAATTTGACCCTTCTGAACATGATAGCGGTGTTAGTTTTTCCATTTGAGCAACGTAGCTATAATTTTGGAGCTTGGCCATGGTTGTGTTCATACATGGTGTTTTAACATGGTACTCTTGGTTCTGACCATTAAAGCTTCATGCTAACGTTTAACCTTACTCTAAATATTCCCAGGAACATGTTAGTGTCATTAGATTTCAACAAAATATAACAATAATAAAAATATGATTAAATTGAAATATGCATAAATATGGAGTTTTTAATTCATGAACTCCTAACACTACTACATGTTATAGGCTACATGATGCTTACTCTATGGTATTCCAAGAGTGGAATAGAGTGATTGAAATTGATTGAAAGTGGCTATTTGAATGAGCCTTGATTTTTACAAGTTTATTGAAACTTTTGGAAAATATAAAATTCTTAAGCTATGGCTTTGTTGTGTTTGTTGTTGTTGTTCTTCTTGATGATTTTTCCCCTCCCTTGAATGAACAAAATGAAGCTCTATTTATAGGCAAAGGATTTAATCTTGGAGGCCAAGCAACTTGAAATTGTCATGATTAATTTTGTGGAAAAAGATGAAATGGAATATTTTTCTCATGAGTGAAAAGCTTAACCATGGTTAAAACACTCAAGTGTTATTCTCTCCAATCTCAAATCTTATCTTGAAGCATCTTTGAATTGGTCTTGATTGGCAACCATAAGCATCTTTGATAATATCTTTGAATTATCTCACTTTAATTAAATTTTAAATGAATAGAATTTAATCAAAAATGAAATAAAAATGTCATGAACCATGGATAGGTTGTGAATACCCTTTAACATATGAGAACCAAGATTGAATCACAAAAGAATTGGCCTTTTTGAAAAAGAATCAAGTTTTGGTCATTACTTGTTTTATGAATTTTTCCAAAAAAGGTCAACTTCATCAAGGCATATATCCCTCAATTTTGATCCTATGAAGGTGTTCTTGTACTTTTTGGAAAGCCCAAGATGTCCTCTACAAGCCACTTTGGAAGATTTTTTTCATTTGGAGAAGTTATCTTGATGATATAGGCTTTGACAAAAAACTGCTTTTTGTTGACTTTCAAAATGACCTGTAATATTTTGGCTTATATCTCTTATGCAGAAGCAATTCTTGACCTTGGGCTTAACATCAAAGTTGTAGATGATTGAATTTCCTTGAGAATAAGCTTTGGTTGGAATTTTTCTGATGAACGATGAGAGAGTTATGGTTGGTCAAATTTCAGTTGACTTTTAGGTCAAAAACCCTAATTTTGTTGATTTCTGAACTTTTCTTGATGAATTATGATCAATCCTTGATCAAATAGTGAATATTACTTCAAATGATTGATGTTGACCAAAAATCTTGATTTTTGACTGCAGTTGACTTTTCTCCGATGAACTGCAGTTTTGCGATCTTTCAATGAATCAAGGACTTCTCCTCCATTGAATGACATGAATGGACTATAATGTTTATTTGAAGGCCTATGAATCATATTTTGAGTCTTGTAATCATCTCCTGATTAAAAGTCAACCTTCTGGTGAAATTAGGTCAAAACCCTAATTTGGCGCTTCTGGCGATCTTGAGAGTTGTCTGCCTTGAACTGAGCCATCCTTGGACTTAAATATTGATTGAAGGAACCTTTGAATCTTGAGAGAATGTTGAACCTCTTGTGGGCCGCAAAACCCTGATTTCTTCAGCTTTCTCTTGATCATTCTCCTGTCTTTTTAACACATAAGCAACAAACTTTTTTTCTTTTTTTTGTTAGTAAAAAAAAATATGCATGATGATAAATGATAATGATAATGATCATAACACTTAGAAAATTATGGGATCTCAGAGGTCAAAAATTGGGGTGCAACAGTATCTTTTCAACGTCTCTCCTTCGATTCCTTCCTTAACTTTGAAAATCCATTTACAGATGACTAACCTTGCCCCAGCATATTTCTTGATCAGTTCCCATGTATGATTATCATAAAGAGATTTTATCTCATCATCCATGGCCTTCAGCCATTCAGTCTTATTTTGACTCCTCATAACTTCCTTGTAGTCTCTAGGTTCTTCGTATAGAACCTCACTTGCGGAGATTAAGGCATAAGCTATAAGATCTGCATATCCAAGTCTCTAAGGTGGCTCGATGGCTCTTCTCGACCTATCTCTTGACAATAGGTAGTCATCGACAATTTCCTCAATTTCCTCAGCATCTTCTGCTACTTCTTCAACTTCATCAAGGATATGCAATTCAGCATCAACATGCTCCACCTCAACAGGAATCTCTACTTGTTCCAGCTCTTCTGCACTTCCACTGTCATCATCAGTTTTCTTGAAAGTCATTTCAGCTTCATTGAAAACTACATCTCGACTGGTGATACACCTCTTGTGACCTGACTCTAGGCACCATAGCCTATAAGCTTTGACTCCTTCAGGGTATCCCATGAACATGCATTTCAGAGCTCTAGGTTCGACCTTGTCTTGCCTAATGTGAGCATAGGCTACGCAGCCAAATACTCTCAGTTTGTCGAGTTCTGGAGGATGTCTCGACCAAAGTTCTCCAAGTGTCTTCATATCTAATGTTGTCGAAGGACATTTGTTTATCAAATATGTGGCTGTCGAAACAACCTCATCCCAGAACACCTTCTTTAATCCCGCACTAGTTAACATGCATCTGACTCTCTCCAAAGTAGTTCGATTAAACCTTTTAGCCAAACCATTTTGTTGTGGAGTGCCTGCAGTAGTTATGTGCCTTGCAATACTAGAGCCTGCACAAAAACTGTCGAACGCCTCATTGCAAAATTCAAGGCCATTATCGATTCTCAACCTCTTGACCTTCCTGCCAGTTTGATTTTCGACCAGAGTCTTCCAACTTTTGAAATTCTCAAAAGTTTCATCCTTAGTCTTCTGAATGAATACCCATAATTTTCTGGAATAATCATCTACTATGGATAGGAAATACCTCGCCCCAGAATGTGAAGCACACCTTGCAGGTCCCCAAAGATCAGCATGGATGTAGTCAAGGGATCCATGTGTTCTTTGTTTGACTTTGTTGAACTTCACTCTGCAAGATTTTCCAAATACACAGGGTTCACAAAACTTCAGCTTTTCGACTTTGTCTCCACCTAGCAGATTTTGTTTCCCTAATTCGACCAGACCCCTTTCACTGACATGGCCCAATCTCATGTGCCAGATTTCTGTCTTCGACAATGGTTTCGTGAATGCAACATTTGTCGAACCACTTACAACTTCAGCCTCAAGGGTATACAAACCTTGTTTCTTCACGCCTCTCAAGACTTCCTTCGACCCCTTCATGACTTTTAAGATACTTTTCTCTCCTTGGAAAACATATCCTTAATTTCTTGTCGAATTCACCAAGAGAAAGCAGATTTCTCTTCAAATCAGGAACATACCTGACTTCAGTCAACAACCTTATTGACTAATCATGGAGCTTGAACCTCACAGATCCAACACCTAGAATCTTGCAAGCCTTATTGTTTCCCAGCAATACTGATCCACCATCTTGATCACATAATTCCTCGAACAAGTCTTTGTTTGGAGTCATGTGCCAAGGTCAACCAAAATCCATAATCCACTCCTTCCTAGAGTCACTGCTTGAAACCACAAGAACATCGGATGATTCGAAATCATCTTGAACAATGGCAGCGTTGCCATTATCCTTACCTCCATGATTTTTCAGGCGTTCAGGGCACACCTTTCTTGTGTGACCTTCCTTCTTACAATGATAGCATCGAATGCCAGATGCTTCGCCACTGTAGGACTTCGTCTGGCTTTTGCCCTTCTTCTTGTCAAACTTACCATCCTTTCGTAAGAGATTTCCTTTAACGGCCAAACCTTCACCAACAGTCGGAGGTTTATGCTCCTTTCGTTCGTTCAGGTCCTTTGAATATAGGGCTAATTGAACTTCTTCAAAGGTCAGGGACTCCCTTCCATACAAGAGAGTTTCTTTGAAGTGAGCATGTGATCGAGGCAAAGCGCACAATAGTAACAGCGCTTGATCTTCATCATCGATCTTCACATCAATATTTTCAAGATCAAGAATCAGCTTGTTGAACATATCCAACTGCTCATCCAACACTTTGTCTTCAATCATCTTGAATGAATACAAAGCCTGCTTTAGGTAGAGTCAATTTACCAGCGATTTGGTCATATACAAACTTTCAAGTTTCGCCCATAACCCTGATGTCGTCGTCTTCTTTGATACCTGTCGTAGAACCTTATCACCAAGGCTCAACAGAATTGCGCTGTGTGCTTTCTCGATCATAGTTGTCTTCTCCGCTGCCGTTAATGCAGCATTCATGGCTGCCTCTCACTTCAACGCTTCCAAGCAATCCTGCTGAACCAATAGGGCTTTCATCTTCAAGCGCCACAAACCGAAATCGAAATCATTCACTCCGGTGGACTTTTCAATCTCATACTTTGTTGAAGGCATCTTCTCCACGCTCACCGCACTAATTTGTTGTGAAAAACGATGTCAAGAACAAAATATACTAGGAATTAGGGAAGATGAGAAGAACACAAGAATTGGTTATAACTGCTATTCTTTTACTTTCTCTTAAAAACAAGATTACAAGTTTACAAGAATAACAAATAACCTCTCTCACCCTAAATTAGGATTTGCAGCTTAGCAATGATGAAAGACTAGTATGCTATTTATAATAAAACCTAACATACTAACTAATAGGCTTTTTCCACAAGGCCCATTACACAAGCCAACTTAATAAACAAGCTAACTCAACAAATTAGGGTTTAAACACTAAAACCTAATTTAACATGCTAACAACCCTAGCATCTTCGACACAAGCATGTGAACAACCTTCGACTTCATGCTTAATCCTGTCGAACCAGGAAGCTACCCTTCGACCATACTAGAGTTCGATCCAATATCTCACACCCCCATTTTCCACACTTTCAACATTTGATAGTCTTTGAATTGTGAGAACTATGATGATTTTGGGATTTGGATTGTTTTTCCTTTGATTTACCACATCCATTTCCTCTAGTTGAAGTTCTTCCTACAGACTCTATATGTAATACAAAAAAGGATGACGATTAACTCCACTCTCTCAGTCGAATATCTTCACAAAGAACCATATCACGAACTTCATCAAATTTCACCTTTGTACTTCATGACGAGCACTTATTGACGTGATAGTAGCACTCCAACTATTTGGTAGAGAAGACAAAAGTATCAATGCTCGTATCTCATCTTCAAATTCAATTTCAACCAAACTCAACTAGGTTGTGACAATTGTTTTAATTGATATGTTGCACAATTGATGCATCTTTTATTATCCAAAGCATAAACAATCGCTTTATCAAATGAACTTTATTTGAGGCAGGTAATTATTAATACATGCTAGAAAGAGCCTTCATAATACAAACAATTGTCTTCTCCTTTGCAATGTTAAAAGCAACATTATGAGATATGGACAATTGGATAACACCAAGTGTTTGTCTATCGAGAAGGTTCTATTCATCTTCCTTCAACGAATCTGGTTTCTTATTTGTGAGAAGTTGGTGTAGTTTTTTTTCTGATACATATAATCTTGATCAGCATCTTAAAAAAGTTAACATTCGCACCATCGAGCTTTTAAATTTTCACCTTTTCTTCGTCTTCAATCATCACCCCCACTTAAATCTAACTTCCTTATAATTGTCTCTGAAATTTCTGCAAATTATCGTGTTTTAAAACAACTATGTAATTGATTGCTAATGCTGACCAAATTTTGCAATATTCACAAAAATTGTTATTTAAGTGAATAACACATTCGCTAAAAAAAATTCAAAAACAACTAGTTGTGATTACAGTTGATAAAAAACTATACAAAATTTTCTCTAATCAAATTTGTGTAAGAAAAAAACAAGTTTATATATAGAGAAAATCTTTATTTTACATATCAGTTTTAAAAAGACAAGTTAGGTCTATTATTAAAAACATAATATGTAATTAGATTTTTTTTAAACGATAAAATTTAATATCACATGTATATCTAATCAAAACAAAATAGTATTATGTACTTTCAACAATTTTTTATATTTTAAAATTACTATTTTCCTACTTTAATTTTGCCGTCTAATTTACACCTCCTCATTGCTCATCATAGGAAGTAGGAACAGAAATTTTTGTAGGCAACACCTGCTGTACTACCTTCTGATTCATTTTCTCATACTTTACAAAGGCAAGAAGTGAAAGATATGGTCATTGATCAGTTAAATATCTCCTTCCATGTTTTTTTTCTTTTTATTAGGACACATGCACAAAGGTCATCAATTGATACCAAAGAGAAAGCGATGGTAATGAGTGTGGAATCAGGTTCTTTTGCGACACAAAGGGGATTCATGAATTAACTCTTTAGGCTTTAACGTCTAATTGATAAGATTGGTCCCCAAATGAATGATATATACAATGGCCTACCACTTAATTTAAGCTAGCAGAGGTAAAAAGGCATGACATTATAAACCCCACATAAAAGGTTTTGTAAATATATTTTGATATTTTTGTTTGTTTTACCCCTTCTATTTTTAGAGAAAGAAATTGTAATATTGTGAAATTCAACCGAAAAAGAAAAGTTAAGTATAATCAATAATGGTTCAAAGATACTGTGAATCATTGTAGTCGAGATAGCTAAAGGTCCAATAAAACTAGTTCAATCTAAGATTTAATTTAACCACAAATTCATTCAACTAGGATAATGGTAGACGTTCACATCGAAACACCGAATGCTCCATCTTTATTTCGATCATTGATATTCATTCAATGAATGGCCTTTTGCATATCACGTTGGACCAATTAGTGATGACTCTAATTGTCACTCTTATATAAGTGTGACTCTGAGACACGCTCAAGTATTTATTCATTATACACTTGCAAGTTTCATCTCCTTCGTTTTCACTGATTTGAGCATTAAAGTACGTACTAATCTTGTAGTGTGACAACTTTACTTCAAGAGATTTATTTATTTATTTATGGATTGATATAATTATAAAAGGCCTTAAGTTCGGTCTCATATAAATATGGATCTTGATTCCAATATTAAGGGCCCACCACGTAAGCAAAATACTGATAATAGGTATTATCACTCCAACGCAAGAAGAAAGGATTAGCTGCCATTTTTTAATAGATTTATAACCTGGACCTAGAAAATAATCTGGTCCAAACCCAATCAAACGTTAAAATCTAGTATAGTCGCCTAACCAGAAGGAAACTCGCCTTCCTCCATATTCTCACAACTGATAGCAATTCAACTCCATGTCCTCACTCATTATGAGGGAGGCATTACCATGAGATAAACCTAACAACTACTTTAATTTGGGGGTTCAACATGAACTCTAAATCACCTCATTATATCCTAAAACACTCTTAGTTCTCGTAATGACATAAGGGCGACATAAATCCCCCACCCCATATCCATTTACTTAAAGTTTATGTTCATAACATACCGCTAGCAGGATCCCTAACCTCAAGTTTAGCAAGAACATTTGACTCCCTCTGTATTTCCAAGTAAGAATAATCTCTTGTCCACTTAATCATTGATATCATAGATGATATTGCATGAACAACACCATCATATGACAATAAAGTTTTTGTCTCGATTCAAACCAGTACGGATAAGTTATGCCACCAAAATGATGTTCTACAAAAGCAAGTAGAGGATATTCAGTAATACAAGTTAACATAGAAATTTGTTTTCGATGATTTAAAGGATCCCCAGTCTATTTGCAAGGAAATTTAGGAAGCCACGGTTCCAGAAAACTTCAAACCATGTTACCTCAAGACTTTCAATGGGAAAATTCACTCCTTGACATATATATATATATATATATATATATATATATATATATATATATATATATATATATACACACACATACATATATATATATATATATATATATATGTATGTGTGTGTATATATATATATATATATATATATAAGAATATCAAAGTGGAAGAACCACTCAAGTGCAAAATGATTTCAGGTACCGTAAAGGAGGAATCTCTTTGTTGGTATATGAACTTACCTTGATACTTTGTCAATGGGTACTTTAGTTTTTCTTGAAAATTGGTGCATCAATTTTTGAGAAGCAAATATCAGAAAGTAATGGTGACCATCATGTTCAATGTCTTCCAAGGAAACTTTGAGACCCTAAAGAATCACCACATATGATCCAACAAAGTTACCATTGGGGTTCCGAACTCTAACCATGAGACTTTCTTATGATTAATCCAAAGTGGACTAAAGTTAAAACACTTAAATGAGTCCTTAGCATAGAAGTCGACAAACAACATGTAGGAAGTGATGAAACATGCGAAGTAGAGGCCAACCCTGATAAGTGCTTTTAATCATTGAAATGAGGAACCCAAATATCGTAAACAAAATCTAGTAACTCACACGAGAATTTCATCCTCATCAAAATTCTTATCCCACTTAGAAGAGAAGGTGTTATACTTATTTAAAACACTCGAGAAAGGAAAAATGTTCTCATGGACTCCAGAGCGTACCGAGGTCTTCCAAAACATCAAAAAAAAATTGGCATCTTCCTTGATACCAATGGGCCTAAGGGAAAGAGGTCCACTATTTCTTTATTTATCTATTGTAGATCATGCCCTCAACTCGGTATAATACAAGACATAGATGGATATAAAGGACTAGCCTACATTTTGAACGCGGTCTTCCAGGATACCAATATTCAATATTTAAAGATAGAGTGTCTAGCACTTGTCATAATTAAAATATAAATACATTTAAGACCTTATTTTTAGATCCACCAAGTAGTAGTGAAGAAAAATTTCCCCATCAAATATGGGTTAAAGAAGCCAAATCTTGCAAAGAAAATAGTGGCATGGCTTATAGAATTATTAGAAAACAATGTCACTTTCTTGTCCAAAGAGAGCATCAAATCGCAAATTCTATCCAATTTTGTGGTATAGTTGTAGGACCTCACCAAATCGGATGACCAAAAGGTATGGATCCTATTAATGGATAAAGCATCTAACCTTAAAAGGAGCAAGGCATGAATGGTGTTAGAAGGTCTTGATGGCTTGCTGATAAAATAATCATTATGTTTTTATTTCAAAGCCAACAACAATTATGAGGAGTATGAGGCGTTCATAGAAGGAATAAACCTGGCTATTTAAGTTAAGGTCAACGATATGAAGGCCAAGAGAGATTCACAATTAGCACCATGCCTAGTGTCCGGAGAATACCATGCAAATGAGCCTCAAATGATAAAATGTTTACACAAGGTAAGAACTCTAGAAAAAAAACTCATTTTCTTTAAAATAACGTACGTCCCGAGGGACCAAAACTCCAGGGCATATTTCCTATCAAAATTTACCAGCACAAAAATCCAAGAAATAACTGGATGGTTATCCAAGAAACAATAACATTTACCAACACATAATCATGATAATTAACTATATTAAAGAAACCAACAAATGGATGAACCTATCCATGATCTGATACCTATAAGAAAAAAATTTCCAGAAATGTCAAAAGATGCCAAAAAGATAAGATAATACAAACTCTTCCCTAGAAAAAAGGATTATTATGTTTTTAAATAGGTGAATTCTTATTTACCCAACTCAAAAAGTTGGGTAAGGTTACCTTTAGTGTAAAATGCATTGAAAATATTAAACAATTAATCTATATAATAAATAATTAAATACATAAAAATTAAATGGTGTCATCTGATTGGTGGAAGGTACACTACCCATCTTTTTGTGATGGGTAGAGAAGTTGTCCCCTTTTAAATATTGTCCCCTAAGTGGGATTGATTGCAATTATCTACATGTCATCATATCTTGAAAATGAGTAGGACCACGTTAAAATCCTCCATACAAAAATGTATTGAGTCATACAATACTCTCTAAAATAGGACTGACTTCAATCAGCTAAACATCATCCTATACTAAAAAGGAGTATGTCCACGTTAAACGTATTCTAACACAAAGTGGCTGAGTATTGTGATACTCTCCCAAGTGGGATCGACTGAAATCAAATACATGTCGGTCTATCTTGAAAAGGAGTAGAATAATGTTTAATCCTTCCTTACATTAAGGGACCGAGTTGAAGGTTAAGGAAACGCAAGAAAGGATGGGCTTGAATTGGGTTTCAAAAATGAAACTTTGTAGTTACCCAAGACAATCAAACAAAGAACTTAGAATAAAAATAATAAACACAATATTTTTATCTGGTTCACTATTAACAAAACTACCTCCAGTCTACCCGCCAAGATGATTTCGCCTTCTCGCAAGGACTTAATCCTTTATAACCAAACATGATTACAACCACAAAGACCTAATGTCATTGTCTTCTTGAGAATCCTGACTATACCCTAGTCTCTTAAGGAACAAATACAACTCAAAATTTGAGATACACTGTGTGTTACAATATTGCTTCTAAGTAAGTGATGGGTCTGTAACATATAGCCTAAATATAGTACTGCAAGTGCACAACCTATCGAAGTAATATATAAGATTATCGAACCACAGAGACCAATCGTCAATCTATCAACACTATTGTTAAGGTGCTTATCTAAGGTGAACATGAATATTGTTGTGAGTGCAGTGCAACAAGGTAAGTGAGCGAAGTGAATAACAGTTTAAAGCGATAGGTTGGAATGTAAATCATGAAACCAGACTATATTCTAGACATGCATCAGTGAAACGACTCATGGGGAAGTATTCTCTATTTGTAGCAAAGAACCAATTTAACAGGAACTTGTAGCTTTTGGCTACTAAGAACCAAATTTACTCTTTAATTTAACTTCCTTTATCGTCACATATAAAGGGTGCCTTCCGCGTTAAAGCAGTAAATCTATTTTTAAGAAATTGATAGATTTGACTTAACAGAAAAGTGATTTTACTTGGAAAGATTAACTTAAAGAGACTCTTTGCTTTTGACCAAGAGTCAGATTTCAAACCTACAAACGCGTCCGAAAATAGTTTCAAAATCGTTTTCTAAAAAGAGTTAATGATTCCTATTTAACCAACCAAATCGCTTTCGCTTCTTTTGCTTGGTTAAATAATAATCAAGTCTATCTTTAATATGGACGACTTTCGATCTTACCCAATAAACATTTTAAAGCATAATTTGACTCAAGTTAAAAGTAAAACATCCCCAAAGTATTTTCACTAACACTACAATTAGAACACAGACATGATCACAATCATTACATTCAAACCCTTATGATTTAGCCAGACATAGTAATTGCGAGTCTATAACACATGTAGACTATGGTAAGTGCGTTTAGAGTCTATAAAACGTGTAGACTATGGTAAGTGCGTTTAGAGTCTATAAAACGTGTAGGCTATGGTAAGTGCGTTTAGAGTCTATAAAACGTGTAGACTATGGTAAGAGCAGGAAAATTAATAAAACAAGTAAATTGAACCTTACTTCGATCGAAGATTGAATCTTGATACAAAGTGAAGGCTGGTATGATAAACTTCAACCAAAGTGCTCCAAAACTCGATTACAACTCAATCTACACCGTAGTAACTCCCCGATGTGAAGAGGTTACTACTTTACAGATACTGATGGTATATGGCTTAAGTTTGTACTAATCTTGGATAAAAAACGAAAATGAAAAACTAACTATATATGTAGTGGACTCTAGATCAGCGTAAAGACAGGAATGCCCCTCAACTCCTTTAGGACGGGAGTCTTTTTGTGAAGGCCGCGGGCGCGGTAGCTCCACCGCGGGCGCGGTGAGGAGTAACGGACATGATCGTGTGATCGGGGCAGTTGGCTCCATCATGAAGTGGGCCACGTCATCGCGTCCCCTATAGCCGGCGCGGAGCAGAACGCCATAAGCACAATTCTTCGTGAAAAAACCCTATTTTCTTGGTGTTTTGGCTCGTTTCTTCACTAGAGGCTCCGAAAGGTCAAGAATCCTGAAAACAAAGGAAATACAAGCATAATACGAGATAAAGATAATAAAAACTAAGGAAAACATGTAATATTCGAGCCAGAAACATAGTGCGATTCAGTGTGATCAAATCCTCCCACACTTAGACTCTTGCTTGTCCTCAAGCAACAACTCTCAAAAGTAGAAAAAGGGAAGTTCTGGTGTCTACCGGTTTTGGGCAAAGAGGGCTTATAAGTTCGAGTAAAGGTGTGTTGCTAGGCACTAGCTATCCGAACTAAGGTTATCGTGGCAACACTAAACGCAAGAATGCGAACATAAGCCTCGTAAGTATGCAGACTAACCCTTAATATCCTACTATGATAAGACTCTTTTTAGTACGAGGTCCTTTTTCATTCGGGTGCAATCACATTAAGCCCGTTATCCGTACATACTCATGGTATAGTGACCGGTTAGTGACTCTGATCTCAAGTAACGGGGCTCTGGTACAAGAGTTGGTGTAACCCCTTTATTTTTACCCACTTGATGTTGTGGGGGATCGGACTGTAGTCCTCCCTACCAAGTCCAGCACCAGATACCTCTGGACCAACTACAACGGGTGTGCCTTTTATAATAATTTTTTCTTTGTTTTTATTGATGCTTACAACACATAGTTGCACACACATATATGTATTTTTTTTTACTTTTTTAGGCAATGGAGATCATTCACTTATATTCATCGATCCTATACTTAGAGCATGCTTAGGCTGGAGCCGACTGCTAAGATAAACTACTTAAGGACCTATATGCACATATTTTCGAGTTATAGAACAATGGGAAGAAAAAGGGTCTAATCTAATATTTCATAAAGCTTAAGGTGCTAAAACAATAACAATTTTTCGAAAAAACGAGTGCCTAAGATAAAACAAACCTATCCAGAACCTGTCTCATAGCCCAAATCCTTAAAAACAACCATAATTTCCTTTGTAAAATAAAATTTTGTAAGTCTAAAGGTGGGGGAAAGGGTATACACTACGCATAAGGACTCGTCTATCACATGCATTTTATTGTTAACTAAGAAAGCAAAAACATACTGAAGGGAAATGAAAGCAGGAAATAAAAACGATAAATGCTCCTCCCACACTTAAATCGGACATTGTCCCTAATGTTCCAAGATAAGGCAGGTAGGAGGTACCTGAAATGCTAGTGGGGGCCACTAGCTCCCTCACCGTCCTGGTTGGTATGGTCGGAACGGCGGCTACGGCTACGACGGTGGCGCTCTCTTCCCAATGCTAGCTGCTCCATCCTCTCTAACAAAACGGCATTTGCCGCTTGTAGCTCTTGTGTCCTACCAAGGAGGGTACCTTAGGTAGCTTCCATCAGACGGAAGTGACTAGCATATGTGGTCTGGTGACGGTGCTACTCATTTTGGAAAGCCATATGACTTTCCATAAGGGTTTATAGAGAGCGGGCATTCTGCACCTGGGATGCTTGCATGAAGGCCATATTATCGGCCACCTGTTGCTACATGGTAGCCAGGAGGGTATCCCTCTGGGTCTCTCGGGCCATGTGCTCACGCCACATGTCCTTAGTGATATGGAAAGTGGGAGCGGTACCTGCATGAGGGTTAGAAGAAGAGGGTGCAGTGTGTGATGGTGAAAAGTGGGGTGGTTCCTGTGTCCGGTAGTCGAACTCATCATCAGTGTTGTTACCCTCATCAGTAGGTAGATTTGGGGGCAATGGACCAATAAAGGCTGGGGCATTTATATTATAGGTCCAGTTGCGCTCAAATCTGATATCAGTGCGACGGGTACAAGGCAAGACAACACTCGGTACATCGGCACCACCAACCATAAGGTAATAACCACCTTCCTGCCTCGTCTTGCACAAACACATATCTTTTAAAAACTTGAGGTTTGCAATACGAGGGGGAAGTGGGTCGAGAGGGGCAAGCTCGGTGTCCAAACCAATGGCACGAGCGATAGTGGTAACCAGGCCACCAAAGGAAATCGGTCCACCTTTCCTCACAACATGGTGCATGTGGGCAATCATAAACGGGACCGGGTTCACTTTGGTGTCCGCTAGTTGACTCTGCATGATAATCAGTTCCTTAGCATTCACCTTGTTCGGGTTTTCCCGAGCGAAGATGGTGGATGCTAGAAGGAAATGGAAGACTCGAAGGGCAGGATTGTGGATATGCGAAGCAAGTAGGCCATCAAAAGAGTTTGTATTTTGAGTAGTGATTCTGGCCCAAAATGCTTCGGGTGCTTCACAAATAGCACCTTCACCATATGGCAACCCTAATATGCTTGCCAGACCATCGGTGGAGTAGTCATATTCAACATTAAACATTCTAAATTTGACTCCACCTACGGTGCTAGCAGTGTTAGGCGAGACGTTATATATTAAGGAACTCAGAAATTCGAACGTCAGCCTAGAATAAGTGGGTGCTTGTGTGGCAAAGATATCATGCATGCCTAGTTTATCCAAGAGGAAGTAAACACTATGGTATATCCCTAGAGAGTAGAGAGAGTTTTCATCGATATACCTTGTAGAGTGGATGGGTGTAGTTGTCAACCTTTCGAGTAGCTGACGTTGCTTGTCGCCCGGCTTGCGTTCTCGCAAAGTGTAGCCTTGGTATTCCATGGAATCTTTTTGAAAATGGATGCAAAGAGAGTTGGGAGGTTATGGAGTGTAGAGGTAGAGAAGGTGTGAAAAAGAAAGTAGAGGGGGGGTATTTATAGGTGGTAGAAAAAAATGGTGGTTGATGAGTATTTATGGAGGTTATTAATGTGGTGGAGTGGTTATGGATTAAAATGGGAGTTATGGGGGGGTTAGGAATGGTAGAGAATGGGTTTCGAAATGGAAAAAGGGGAAGAATGGTGTGGTTTTCGAGCAACTAGCTGTTAGATGACCGTTGCGTCATCGCGGCCGCGGCAGGCTGAAAACTGGCTGGGCCGGTTTCGCCTCCTTTGGCCTTTGGGCCTCTTCTCTTGCATCATCTCACAGATCTTGGGGGCGTACCTAGCTTATGTATTTTTTGTAGAATATATATATATATATATATATATATATATATATATATATTAGTTAATTATTATTATTATTATTATTATTATTTTTTATGATGACCAGGAAAACAAAACATTAGTATAACAAGTGAGTAAGGAAAACACAAACATATATATATATATATATATATATATATATATATATATATATATATATAAGTACGATCGACGGGTCATCACAACATAGATTGTGCATAAAATATAAAATGCAACAAGTGTACCAATAAAACTGAAAGGGAAAAACAAAATAAGGGAAATCACACACATATATGTATATATATATAAGAGATCTCGTGAACATCATAGATCTATCACCAACCAAGAGGGCGCCCTGCAGGAAGGTCTGGACCATGTAACTCGGTCAACTGGCATCGCATCTCTGCCACCTCGTGAGCTAGGTCATCTAACTCACCAGCAAAGGAGGCATCATTCAGCTCCAACTGAAGATGAAGATCGGCCACCTCATTGCGGAGCGTGGCTATATCGGTGCGCATGCCGATCAATAGAGTGCGGATGTCAGGTTCCTGCAAGTTGAGGTTGTTAGTGAAAACAGTAGTGTGTACAACCTCGGGTCCGGGTGTGTACTCCGGGACGGGATCCTCAGGTCCAGGGGTATACTCAGGAATAGGGTCCTTAGGACCAGGGGTGTACTCGGGAATCGGATCCTCTGGTGTGTACTCTGGAATCGGGTCCTCTGGGGTGTACTCTGGAATCGGGTCCTCAAGGCCAGGGGTGTACTCGGAGATGGTGTCCTCAGGTGTAGAATAGGATTTCTCACCCCAACCCTCCACAGAATAATTCCAGTTGGCAGGGTTGGAAACACACGTCATCAGGGGGTCAGGAAGGGTAAAGGTGTAAACTGTCTGATCGTCTATGAGCAACCTGTACTAATAAGGATGGAAGGAGGCTCTCCTTATGAGCCCACGGTCCATACAGAAGTCTAGATCCAGAAAAGTGTACCCATAGTAAGGAGTCAGCTGAAATAACATCCTGTCCAAGCCCAGAGCAGAAGCTATCTGTGTCACATTCCCTCCGGAATGTATGAAACCTGCGGTGGATCTGGTGGTCTGGTCTAAGCTCTTGTAGCAACCTGCCCTAAAAATGAAGGTTTAGAGTCGCCACCTATTCTGAAGGTTGAATAGGAAACCCTACGCAGTTTTTAAGATTCGGGGTAAGTTATTATAATCAGGTTGAGGGAAGGTATTAGGCATCCTCAACCCTTTCCTAAAGGCTAACATTGCAAAGATAAGGGTTTATGGCAAGGTTTTTAAAAAAGGGTAACAAAAATCAATAATAGGGCTAATTATTTTGACAGGATTAGAATTTAGAGGAAGGGGACTCGCCTTGTTGCCAAGTGCCCACGTACCTCCTTAGGGAGGATCAGAGTCTACGTAGTTCGGGAAGGGTTGTACGCCCTTAGAGTTGAAATTTGATTTTAGATGGTTTTTAGAGGCTTTTTGAATGGCCTATTGTAGTTATGATAATTCGTAGTTTGATATTGTGGTTTTGAAAGGGTTTGAGAAGTATTTTAAGGTTTGGGCGTACAACCCTGATTTAATTTTGTACTATTAACCGCAATGATCAATAGATTCGATCACCATAGTTAACAGATTAGTAAGTGTATCGTTACCAATTTTAATCAATTGATTTAATTATTACTAATAACGAATAAGAATATTTTTTAGACATTTTAATGAAATTAGTTTGTATCGTTACTCCTCGTAATCGATTGATTCGATTAAAAAGAATAACGAATTAGAATAAGGAAAATAGAAAGATTAATCATCGCGACTAATAAGATAGTCGAAACCATTTAACCAAATAGAAATTAATTATGTTTTAATTGAATAATCATTTTAATTAAAATTACTATTGACCATAGCGATTAATTGATTTAATCGGAACGAACAATAAATTAGAATTTTTAATATAAATATCATATACTAATTTATTAAAAAAAACAATTATTATTATATTAATAAATATATTTAAAAGTATTTTTATTAAAACAAATAAATAATTAAAATTGTTAGTATATTAGGGTTATGATTCAATACGGTTGTTATTAGGGTTCATGACATAGGTATCAATTCTAGGGCCTTTGGATTTGGCTGAGTGATGATTTAATGGTTGGATTTTGAAGTGTATGGTGGATCTATGTGGCAGGCGCAACATGGGATCAGAGAGAGTTTTCACTAAAAAAAAAATATGCTGGAGGGGAGGCTTGAACCCATGACCTCCCCCTCACAAACGTATAGACTAACCACCAGACCAAACATACTTATTCGTTTAAGACGCGCGCCCTCAACAACATATACAAAAAAAACCATTGGCAGAGTGCCAGCTCATCGTCTTCCCCAAGGGACCTGCAAAAAAAACTATAATATTTGCTACGACTTTGCTACCAACGCTCTTCGTAGCAGAATTGACCAACACCCTAAAAACCCAATACATGCCCATAATTTCCCCTGATTTTACCTTAAACAGAAAAACCCCAAATTTATTTTATGAACCCTAACTTGTTCATCAATGGCGATCAGCCCCAATCTTGCCCAGAATTTCAATTAAAAGCACATACACGTTCGCAACACACAAGCAAACCATAATACGCAAACAAATTAACATGGAGATGCATAAATCATGGCCATCGATTCAAGGTTCAGAATAACTTACCTTGGCTAAATGGAGATCAATCTGGGGTTGTTGATGTCGTGCGAGTATCCAAACAGCTTCAGCAAACACCAATGGACGTGTAGCAATCCTCAGAATACTTTGAAACGCCTTCAATATCCAAAACCGACCTTGAGTTTTTTTGAAGACTTATTGCTCTTGAATATGCTCCTCTCTCCAGATTTTCGAACCCTTATTTCTATGCCTTGTGTCAGGTACTTATAGAGGGATAAAATTAGGTTAAACAAATAGCCCAAAACTCCCTTGAATCCTATCTTGCCATTTGAGAAAATTGATATTATTTTTTGAATATAATATATTGTATTTTTGGCATAGATGTTGATTGAATGTGATCAATATGCACCTTTTAACAAAATATTTGATTTTTCTTTTAATTAAATCATTTAAAAATGAAATAAAAATCATATTAAATCAAATAATTAAGTTAAATTTCGTTGCATATGGTTTTGGGCATGCTAATGACTTGTGGACCAAAATTTAATCATAATAGCATAGGCCCATTTGCAAAAATTTCCAATTTGAACCTTCTTATTTCACATTTTGCCTCCAAAAATTGCTCAACTTTGATCAACCATATCTCACTCAATTTTTAAGCTATGAGGGAGTTCTAAGACTTTTTGGAAACCTCAAGAGGTCCTCTATAAGCCACTTTGGAACATATTTTTCATTTGGAGCTTTTATCTTGATCATATCTTCTTTGACAAAAACTGCTTTTGAAGGATGCTTGAAAAGGACCTGTAATCTTTTGCATTGTACCTCTCAAATGAAGCATTTCTAGCCTTGGCATGTGAGAGACAATGTGGTAGAGAATCCAATTTCCTTCCAAATAGGCTTTGAGTGGGGAATTTTTTATTTTCCATTTGAAAGTTATGCCTAGTCAAAGTTGGGTTGACTTTCTCCTAAAGAAACCCTAATTTGAACCTTTTTGCACTTGTTCATTTCTGAGTTTCTATTAATGGAATCATGATCAATATTTAATCAAATGATGGATATACTTTAATTCACTTGATGTTGACCCAAAATTGAGAGCTAGATTGTGCTTTGACTATGGTTGACTTTTGGGTCAAACCAGTTGACTGTGGATCATCTGGACCATTGAGTGAGCAAAGCTTTGGAATTGAATCTTGAACTTTATTATGTAAGCATCTTAGAGCATAATGAACCATGGGGGAACTTCACTGGGGCTTCAATTATCCCATTACATTGGGAGAGTACCCAAACCCTAGTTTCAAAGGAACCTTGTGTAAGAGAGCTCCTTAATGCATCCCTTGAGCATTGACTCATTGTGAGTGAAGTGTGGGAGGCAAATTTTGGGGTATGACAGCTGCCCCTATTTAATTACCTTGGATCGAATGGCGTGAGAATACGTAGGTCTCGCGTTGCTCGGATCGAAGAGTTATTAAATAATGGAAGACCCCTAAATTTATCTCGTGCTTGAGTGTGAGAGAGAGGATCATCCTGCTAACGCCTGAGTCTTACATAGCGAGGACTTGTAGTTAGTTGTATGATCAGCTTGCTGCCATTGGTAGCAAACTTCCGTAATTTGTGGACCCCACTTACTATAGTTCTAATAAGTTTCCGTAGTTTGTGAACCCCCACTTACTATAGTTCTAGTAAGTTTACCTGTACCAATAGGATTACTTGTCCCAGCTCTAACAAGCTCGCCTGCACCATTAGGATCATCGGTCCTGGTTCGAACAAATTTCACCTGCACCATTAGGATCCTTTATCCTTGTTCGGACAAATTCACCTGCACCAAGGGATCACTTGCTATGCTTATAGCAAACTTACCTGCACCATTAGGGTCCTTTGCGAGGGTTATCGCAAATTCACCTGCACCATTAGGATCCTTTATCCTTGCTCGGACAAATTCACCTGCCCCAAGGGATCATTTGTTATGCTTATAGCAAACTTACCTACACCAATAGGGTCCTTTGCGAGGGTTATCGCAAATTCACCTGCACCATTAGGATCATTTGCGAGGGTTATCGCAAATTCACCTGCACCATTGGATTGCTTACCCTGGTTCGGGCAAGTTTACCTGCGTAGAAGTTTGTTTTGTAAATGCGTATGCATCATGCTTATGCATTATGCGCATGCCCCTGTTGTTTGTATAATGTATATGTATGAATATTTACATACGTAAATGTTGCATGTATGCAAATGAACATGTATGATAACGTCTTATCTCCTTATCATCCATTGTCTTTGTTTAAACCCTTTTGAAGTGTTTGTGAATCCTAGCTCGGATTGTATTTGAATGACCTACTGATATTATCCTTTGTGAAAGAGTTATATTAGATCAGAGTGATCGCAGCGTAGGGCGTATGTAGCCTTCCATGGATTTCGTAGTTTTATCCTATTGCTTTTGTGTTGAAAGTTTGTAAGTTTCTCATGTTAGATCCAAGCTAAAGCTTATGAAAATAATGTATCCTTTGAAAATGGTATTGAAATGAGAAAGAAAGCGTAGCATGCAAGAAGAAGAAATCTTTTATTGATATTGCCTTGAATTGGCGAATGTACAACAATGCGGGAAAAGTAAATGACAAATAGAAATGATAATTAATACTGTCGTTGCTCCTTTGGTATCGAGGTTCCCAGTAATCCTTCGTCCTTAGAAGTAGATGATTGCACGAGTCCTTATCCTTCGTAGTTTTGCCTTTGGCTTATATCCGGTAATCCTGCCTTTGCTAGGCATAATACTTCTTGACCGCATCAGAGTTGATTGGGTGCGGTAGCTCATCCCCATCCATTGTAGTGAGAACTAATGCTCCTCCTGAGAACACCGTTTTTACAATATATGGACCTTCGTAGTTAGGTGTCCATTTTCCACGGGCGTCAAGCCGAGGTAATAGTATTTTCTTGAGAACAATATCACCTTCTTTATAAGTTCGAGGACGGACCTTCTTATCGAACGCCTTTTTCATCCTTTTCTGATAGAGTTGTCCGTGAGACAAAGCCGTCAGTCGCTTTTCTTCAACGAGATTAAGCTGATCAAAACGAGTTTTTACCCATTCCGACTCTTCTAACTTTGTGTCAGCTATGACTCTCAATGAAGGAATCTCCACTTCAATGGGGAGGACTGCTTCCATACCATAAACCAGGGAGAATGGGGTTGCCCCTGTGGATGTGCGCACCGAGGTTCTGTAACCGTGTAGGGCGAAGGGAAGCATTTCGTGCCAATCCTTGTATGTTTTCACCATCTTTTGTATTATCTTTTTGATATTTTTATTTGCAGCTTCGACAGCGCCGTTCATTTTAGGCCTGTATGGCGAAGAATTATGGTTTTCAATCTTGAACTCCTCGCACAGCTCCCTCATCATGTTGTTGTTTAGATTCGACCCATTATCGGTGATAATCCTGTTTGGAACCCCATACCGGCATATGATGTTATGCTTGATGAAGCGAGTGACTACTTGTCTCGTCACGTTGGTGTAAGAAGCAGCTTCAACCCATTTGGTGAAATAATCTATGGCAACCAATATGAATCGGTGTCCGTTGGAAGCTTTCGGTTCGATCATCCCTATCATGTCAATCCCCCACATTGCAAACGGCCACGGTGAACTCAGAACGTTCAACGGGTTTGGCGGTACATGTACTTTGTCAGCGTAAATCTGGCACTTGTGACATGTCCTTGCATATTGGAAACAGTCAGCTTCCATTGTTAACCAGTAATACCCTGCTCGTAGTATTTTTCTAGCCATTGAGTGTCCATTTGCATGAGTCCCGAAGGTTCCTTCGTGTACTTCTCTGATAATCTCTTTGGCCTCATTTTTATCCAAACACCTTAGTAACACCGAGTCGTAATTTCGTCTGTATAGGATATTTCCGCTCAGGAAGAACTTAGCCGCCAATCTCCTTAGTGTCTTTTTATCAATCGTAGAGGCGTTCTCCGGGTATTCTTGTTTCTCCAAGTACCTTTTGATATCGTGGTACCATGGTTTGTTGTCAGACTGCTCCTCGATTGTGAGACAATAAGCAGGCTCATCAAAGTGTCTAACCGTTATCCGTGGTTCGTGGTTTGGCCAGGTCACTTTGAACATAGAGGAAAGTGTCGCTAATGCGTCAGCCATTTGATTTTCTTCCCTTGGGATATGGGTAAAAGTGATTGTCTCAAACTCAGCCATTAACTCCAGTATAAGGTCTCGATATGGGATTAGCTTTGAATCTCGAGTATCCCATTCTTTGTTGACCTGGTGGATTACCAGTGCTGAATCCCCGTATACCTCAAGTAGTTTAATCCTCAGGTCTATTGCGGCTTCTAACCCCAATATGCATGCTTCGTATTCTGCAATGTTGTTGGTGCAGTCAAAGCATAGTCTTGCAGTAAAAGGTAAGTGACAATTGTCAGGAGATGTCAAGACTGCCCCTATACCGTGTCCATATGCATTTGAGGCTCCATCGAACGTAAGTGTCCATACCAAGCCCGGTTCGGGTCCTTCGTCGGGTCCTGGTATTTCGTAGTCTCGTACTAGCATAATGTCCTCATCGGGGAAGTCGAACTTCATAGACTGATATTCTTCGATGGGTTGGTGAGCTACATGTTCTGCCAGTACACTCCCTTTTATTGCCTTTTGAGTGACGTATTGTATGTCGTATTCTGACAGTAACATTTGCCATCTTGCGATTCTCCCCGTGAGGGCTTGTTTTTCGAACACGTATTTCAAAGGATCCATCCTCGATATCAGCCATGTGGAATGGTTCAACATATATTGCCTTAGACGTTTGGAGGCCCATGCTAGGGCACAACATGTCTTTTCCAATGGTGAATACCGAGATTCGCAATCCGTGAATTTCTTACTAAGGTAATAAATAGCGTGTTCTTTTCTGCCTGTTTCATCTTGTTGCCCCAGTACACACCCCATAGATCTTTCGAGAACTGTGAGGTACATGATCAGCGGTCTTCCTGGCATGGGAGGTAAGAGTATCGGTGGTTCTTGTAAGTAGTTCTTTATAGTTTCGAAGGCTACTTGACAATCGTCATTTCACTTGATAGGTTGATCTTTCCTGAGCAGCTTGAATATAGGCTCACATGTAGCCATCAGATGTGAAATAAACCTTGAGATGTAATTCAATCGACCCAAGAAACCCCGCACCTCCTTTTCTGTCTTTGGAACAGGAATTGCTTGTATAGCCTTTACTTTGTCGGGATCAACCTCTATGCCTCGTTGGCTTACAATGAATCCCAATAGCTTTCCCGATCTTACACCAAATGTACACTTGTTCGGGTTTAACCTCAGCTTGAACTTCTTTAAGCGTTCGAACAACTTATGTAGGTGTGTGATATGCTCTTCTTTTGTGCAAGACTTGGCAATCATATCGTCTACATATATTTCGACCTGCTTGTGAATCATATCATGGAATAGTGTGACCCTGGCTCTTTGATATGTTTCCCCTTCGTTTCGCAACCCAAAAGGCATTACTTTGTAACAGAAGGTGCCCCAGGATGTCATGAAGGTTGTCTTTTCCATATCCTCGGGAGCCATCTTGATCTGGTTATATCCGGAGAACCCATCCATGAAGGAGAACACCGAAGCTTGCGCTGTATTATCCACCAAGACATCTATGTGTGGTAGTGGAAAATCATCTTTTGGACTTGCTTTGTTTAGATCCCTGTAATCCACACACATGCGCACCTTCCCGTCTTTCTTAGGAACTGGTACTATGTTGGCGATCCATGGTGGATAGTCAACAACAGCAAGAAACCCGGCGTCAAACTGTTTGAGTACTTCTTCCCTGATTTTACTGTCCATATCCGGTCGAACCCTTCTGCGCTTTTGCCTGACAGGTGCACATCCCTCTTTGAGAGGTAACCTGTGTACCGCGATGTCTGTATCCAGCCCCGGCATGTCGCGATATGACCAAGCAAATATTTCTGCATACTCGTGGAGGAGCTTGATTAGTGTTGCTTTCACGTCCTCGTTCGGTGTTGCCCCAATCTTGATGTTCTTGGGTTCTTCGTCTGTACCCAAATTTATGGTTTCAATGGCCTCTTGAGGAGGGAGCATGCTTTTGGATTCCTTATCCATTAACTTTGACAACTCCTCCGGAAGTTCATCGTCTTCCTCATCCCCTTCTTCGGACTGATTAGCAAGAGCCTCGAGTTTGTATAGAGTTTCAGCAGTATTATTATCGGTAGTGTTAGAAAGATATCTGCACACGTTTTATGTTTTGCTTTTAGTATGCAGATATGAACGTGCTTTTTTGTGCAAGAAATTTTATTTGTCATTTTGAAAGGAAAAGAAATAAAATGCGAGAAAAGATGATATTTTCAAAACCAAATGCAAAGACAAATTTTATTAATAAACTTTAACTTTGAAAGTAAATGGGGGCCCTTAAAAACCAACTCTATGCTTCGGGCGAGGCATGAGCGTTATTGTTTTTCTTTTTTTGAAAGGGAAATAAAACACGCAAAAGCAAATTACTTTGAAATAAAAACTATCTCCGGTATCTCCAGGCTTGTCCAATTCTGGAGCTGTTCTCCTGGTCTTATTTCTCGGATGAAGTTGGACGTTCCCTCCTTAGAATCCTCGTTGGATACCATAGCCACATGTTCATATCCACCTGTTACGAAAGTCTGCATTATCAGAGGGAATTGCTGCTCCTCTTTCACAGAGCTTGTGATCTTTGATGGTTGGTACCCCAGCCCTAGGCGATCCTTCTTCTCTAAGATCTCTGGTACTTTGCCCCAGCCTTCTACATTCAAGTCTTGTAAATCTCTCCAGGATGTTACCGCCCTTCGCACTTTCTCCACAGGTAGTGTGACAGCAGTTGCAATCTCCAATGCCTGGAATGCAGTACCCAATGCTCCTTCTCCAGCCTCGATATGTCTGTACGAATCCAGGTTGCTGACAAATATATCCTCTTCTCCATTAACGGTCACTATGGAATTCCCATCCACAAATTTTAATTTCTGATGGAGGGTGGAGGTGACTGCCCCAGCTGCGTGAATCCAAGGACGCCCTAGTAGGCAGGTGTAAGCTGGTTCAATCTCTATCACTTGGAAATTGATGCAGAAGGTGTGAGGACCAACTATGACAGGAAGATCTACTTCTCCAAATACTGGACTCTGCGATCCATCAAAAGCTTTAACTACCAGACGACTTGGTCTAACCACAAGACCCTCCAAAGCTATTTTATCCAGTGTAGCCTTTGGCATTACGTTTAGTGATGACCCAGTGTCGATCAGAACTCTGGCTAGATGAGCTTTTCCACATTGTATGGAGATATGCAAGGCTTTGTTGTGCGCCTTTCCTTGTGGAGGTAACTCATGATCACTGAAACCCAAGCATGCCCCAGCAATTAGATTAGCCACCATCCCATCGAATTGATTGACTGTGATGTCCTTAGTTACATGGGCGGCATTCAGAATCTTCATCAAGGCATCTCGATGCCTCTCGGAGTGTATCAGTAGTGATAAGAGTGATATTTTAGATGGTGTCTGTTGCAACTGATCTACCACCCTATAGTCACTCTTCTTGATTAAAGCAAGAAACTCCTCAGCATCCTTGTTAGTAGCTTCTTTATCCTTGGGCTCGGCCTCGTTATTCGGTCTCATAACAGCTTGGTCACCAGATTGCGTCAAATTTTCATTAGACGTTGGTTGTGCTTGTGCAGTTTTGAATATGCGCCCACTACGGGTCATGCCCCCAGGTCTAACAATGTTCGACACAGCAGTATTGGTATCAGCCTCGTACTCCCATGGTACTGCTTTCATTTTGCCCAAAGGATATGGTTCTTTGGTTTGGATGATCCTAGTGTGCTCTTGCGTAGGTATCATCAATGGTGGTTTAGAGCACGGGATGATTAATGTCTTTCTTGTCCCTTGAGTGGGTATCATTAAAGGCTCGTTCCTTTCCACCATAGCTACATACTCCTCTTCAGGATGTTCCTTCAACTGGATCAACCCTTGGTCCATGAGCCTCTGCAAAGTGTCTTTGAAAGCCTCGTTATGTTCTAGGATAAACCCCTTTATAAGAAGATACCTCTTAAGTGCATCTATGGGGGAGTTCCTTTGTTGAACCAACTCTTGCTCATTGACGACTTCTATTGCATTGACTGCGCCATCATGGTGTGGCATGGGATTTGTTTTCACATTGGGTTTGTCGAAGGCGATTGCCCCTGACTCTATCAGGTCTTGAACTATGTGCTTGAAAGCCCAACATTTCTCCAATGTATGACCGGGAGAATTGGCATGATATTCACACCTCTCATTGGGTTTGTAATTGGGTGTGATTTTGCCTGGAGGAGGAGGCGCCAATGGCTTGATTTCCACTAAGTACTCGCTTATCAAATATCTCAGTATCTCCTTTTTGGAAGTAGGTAGAGGATCGAATCTCCTTTGAGGCCCTTGAAACCGGTTTTGTTGCGGTGGGAACGACATGGGAGGCCTGGCTTCCTGATGCACCACTGCATTAGTCTCTCCTTCCTTCTTCTTAAGGAAGGTGGGAGTAGGCCTCTTTGACTGATAAGATCCAGACGATGCCCCTTGTATCTTCCCATTCTTAATTCCGTTCTCGATCCTTTCACCGATAACCACTAAGTCTGAAAACCCTGAAGATACGCTTCCGACCATCTTATCGTAGTATGGTCCTTGCAACGTAGCCATAAACATGTCTACCAGCTCTTTCTTCAACAAGGGAGGTTGGACTTGTGAAGCCATTTCCCTCCACCTCTGGGCGTACTCCTTGAACGATTCCTCTTTCTTTTGCGACAAATTTGGAGTTGCATTCGGTTAGGCGCCATGTCCAAATTGTACTTGTATTGTTTCAGGAATGTATTAGCAAGGTCATTCCAGCTTCGGATGTAGGACTTCTCTAATTGCATGTACCAGTCAACAGATGCTCCGCTTAAGTTGTCTTGGAAGAAATGAATCATCAGCTTTTGATCATGAGCATAAGCAGCCATCTTTCGCACATACATGCGCAAGTGATTCCTCGGACATGTGAGCCCCTTGTATTTTTCAAGGTTTGGAACTTTGAACTTGTGTGGAATAGTCAGATCTGGGACTAAACTCATTTCAAAAGTATCCACGTCGAAGGCATCATATCCTTCTACAGCTTTCAGTCTTTCTTCCAATGCCTTGATTTGTCCATTATCCTTAGAATCCTCCCCAGAATTAGTGGAGGTCAGCTTGGGTTGAGGGACTTGGTTTGCGTCATCTGTGTCCCCATACTGTAGATCCAAGTAGTCCTCATCCCTAAGAGGATTGCTGATAGGAATGCGAACTATGCGAGACGTCCCTTCCTTCTGAGCAGCAGGAATAAATCCTTCTTGAGAGGCTTCTCCCTCTTCATGGGTCGTAGCGACCTTCTTAAAGGAATGAGCCTTTGCCTTGTGAGGGTCATGGCCTCAAACATATCCTAACAATGGGTTGCCATCATTTGGCATCTCTTCATACTGATCCTGAACCTCCTTAGCTTTGTCTTGCTTATCCTTGAGGTCTTTCATGAAGCTCAGCATTTGGGTCATTCCTCCCTTGAGATCCTCAACAGTGCCTTTCAGTTGGGTCATTTCCTCGCGAAGGGCGGCTTGATTCTGTTCCAATTGTTCCATTGCCTTCTTCTTTTGGGATCTTGTCTGGATTAGCGGTCGAGTTGCAATGGCGTGACTGGAGATGAAGATAGTTTTTCTTTATGCTTTGAAAATAAATATGATATGCATGCTATGAATGTTATGATTATGCTATGTTCGCGTCTTATCTACATTATTATAATATACATATATATATATATATATATATATATATATATATATATATATATATATATATATATATATATATATTTATATACCATTATTATTCTCCTTTTCTCTTATTTTTTTTTTATGTATTTTTTTTTATATACATATGTAATAGCCTCTTTTTTTTATACATATATATATATATATATATATATATATATATATATATATATATATATATATATATATATATATATATTTTAGAGAAATACTCCTTTGGTGAATATTATAGAAACAATGAATAACGGAAAAGAAACACACTTTATTAAAAAGAAATACTACTCCATTGTTGGTTCACAAATAGAAACTGAAATTGGAAATTAAAAATACTTAATAATAAAAAATGCAACAAGGAAAATAGAATAAAACTAAGAACGCCTTTGGATGTCTTCTTTGAACTTGTCCACCATGTCTCTACAAAGCTCCATGAACTCCTTGACTTCTTTAGGAAGGATAATAGGAGATGATTCCGCCTTTGCCAAACTCTTTGGAATGTCTTGTATTAAATCATTACACAAGAAGACTAGCTTATCATAATTATCACGACATTTTTCGTAGTCTTCAAGCATCTTAGGAACCATGCTTACATGTTCATTCGCCGTAGAAACAATTGTGTAAAGTCTTCTCCAATGATCTCTTTCATCCATGGCTGCCTCATATATCTCTCTTTGCCTTATGAACACTTGCCTAAGTGATGCCATAGCTTGAAGTGCTCTATCGTATTCACCGGTGCGCTGTAAAAGTGCTTCCTCCGTAGTTAATCTTCTTGTGCGCTCTTGTTGTCCAAAATTGCGAGCTTCTTGAAGATTAAACTTTAGATTTCTTATTTCCACCTCTTGATCTTTAGTTCTATCAGTTAATTCAAAGACCACGGTTTCTAGATTTTTCTCGGATTCCGCTTTATCATGAGAAGCTTTCTCATAGCGCCTTCTCCATCTTGCAATTTCTATATCCGCTTGTTCCAACCTCTCATTATGTGCTTCTAGATTGAAATTAGCACTTAGAACTCCTTCGGTTGCATGTTTCCGTTTACCCCTTTGTCTATCATTCTCTTCCTTCATTGCTTGAAGTTCTTGGTTCTTTTCCTTAAGGTCAAAGCGTAGTTGGCTCCTTTCGTTGGTAAGTTGATGCAAATCAAGCTCTAACTTTTCTTTTTCCTTTCGGGACACTCTAGGGCAGCCCTGATCCCTTCTATGTCTTCGATGGATAGAGGAACAGGATTAGGAGAATCAGGCTTGTATGCGGGATCTACCACAAAAGGGAGCAAAATCTTTCCAACTCTTTCTTGAACCCATTTAACGTACAGTTCTCTAGCAATAACATTCTTTGGCCCAAAGTCTTTTCTTTAAACATGCTTCCAAGCTTGAATTATTTTCTTCAATGTTCTTGGTTCACCTTTCCCATTGTCATGCAAAATTAATTTTTCTACTTTTTGTTCGGAAGGCTCACCATCCATAGAATGGCCCAAATGACGTAATGCTAGAACGGGGTTATAATTAATACAACCAAGAGTTCTCATTAATGGCACATTGTTGTACTCCCCACACTTGTAAATAACCTTGTCAGAATTTAATTTCTTCGCATACCATGGAATAGAATCCGCTTTAAGAGCCCTCAATTTTTGAGACCAATCATATCTAGTTAAATCTTTGATAAAACTACTAGCTTTGTAGAGATGAGAAGTCAACCAAGAATATAGCCAATGGACACAACAAAATAGCATTCCTTTCTTATTTTCATACTTCGTATGGATAGCATAATAAATATTAGCGAGGATAGTTGGAGTTGGATCTTTGTCAAAAATCCTAAAAGATGTGAAAGCATGGATTGCGGTAGGATCAATATAATCAACATTCTTCGGTAATAAAACAACACCAAAGATCAAGAGAGCTAATAGATGTCCACAAATGTCCCATTGTTTCTTTTGAGCATATATTAAAGCTTGATTTTCTAAGTAAGATCTTTTGATCCCATGCACATCTCCATCAGTTTTATAGTTAGATTTCAATTCCGTAGCGGACACTCCCAAAGCCTTTGCCAAATCCGGAAAGTCAACTTCTTTACCCACACCTGTGTAAAATTCCTTTTTAATTTTTGAGAATCCTAACATAGCATCCATCTCTTCCAAAGTCAGAGCCAACTGAAAGTCCTGAAAAGTGAAACATCTAAGCGGCGGATCATAGAATTGAACCAAGGTGGTGATAGCCTCTTCTTGCACTTTTACCTTTAGCAAATCCAAGATATCCCCATAGCGGATCACAAACCTATCCAAAGCGCCTGATGGTAATTTCTCTTTGATTATTCTCAATCTCTTGATATCTGGAGTAGAAACTGTAAGGTGGACAATTGTCTTCTTAGTACTCATCCTTCCTACATATTCACCAATAAAATATATTTTTTACATAATGTATATATTTTTTATATGTATATTTTTTGTGTGGATAAGACATGATGAAGATGCAAATGGGGAATGATGCATGCAAACACAAAAATATAATACCAAGCAAACCAAAAACAAACCCAAGCATAAATAACACAAAAAAAAACACAAATCAGATTATGATATTTCAAGAAATCTAAGTTCATAGGTTCGACGTAGAGGCTCTAGGGAGCCAACCTTTTTATAGGGGGTTCTAGAAGGTCTCACGGGGTCGTTCGTAGCCTCCGAGACTTTTTGTCTCTTCAGATTTTAGAACAACTCATTTTATCCAATGAGGTTCGAATTTTTGGGGTAGGTTCTCGGAGAGATCAGCTGACTATCTGTAACACCCCTTTTTACCCCATAAAATAATAAGCATATAATCAGAGAATAAGCATGCATAAAACTCAAAAGGGCGTCACATCGATGTTTTCAAAAACTAAAAAAAAGCTTTTAAAACCAACAACATTTATCCATAAAATACAATACACCTGGTCATTTCAAATAACACCTGACATATAATCATAATTCATCTAGAATATGCATTAACAGCGGAATTAATAATCATGTGTTTCATATAAATGATACATGTCCCATACCATGATCATAATATTTGGCCTAAAGCCTCTCAACAACAAGTAACCAATTAAACAGGTTCACAAGTTATAACAAAATACATAAGCAAATAGAAAATGAGTTCGACATCTAAGCTACCCAGTGTTACATGACCAGAGCATTGACTCGCTACTTAATTACCAAGCAACTCGGACGAAACTCCGACTAGATCACACGCCAGCTACTAATCGTCAAACCTGCATGTCGCCAAACGAGGGCAACATTAAAACAGAAGGGTGAGAATACAAACCATTATGAAGAAAGTATAATGAGGTACAATGGTTAAATCAACAATTATAGGAATGCATTACACTTGCCTAATCATAAAATTAATGCTAATCATAATTCACATATATTAAGCATACACCAAGTATAAGAGTATAATATCTCAATACTATATTCTCAATTATACACATAATCATAATTATCACATATTCCCGCATTTAACCAATTACGTATTCAAACATCACCCATTCTCAATTATCAACTAATACAAATATCCCTACAACACCAAGTGTACATAATCAATTACCAAACTCATACACATAGCATCACAACATCAATGCACATAATCAATTGTTCACTCGTACACTTATCACAACAACATAATGCACATAGTCAATTATCACATTCATGCACACATCATAACAACATAATGCACATAATCAACTATCACATAACTCTAATGTGACTCAATGAAACATGTGACTCAATGAAACATGTGACTCAATGAAACATGTGACTCAATGAAACATGTGACACCATGCATGTGGTACCAATGTGAAATTCTAAGTTTCACCGGCCTCCGATTCATATATCTAGAATCTAAGCCACACTTCCGATCCGGACAAGACCAAAGTCCACCAATTGTAAACATATAGTTTACGGCTTCCGATTCACTCTAGAATCCAAGCTCGCTGTGTTTCAAAGCAAATCCACATGTGTTTCAAGGCACACTATGATATGAATGTATGTACAATGTCACAAATATATGCAATTAAGATCATCTCTACCATCTTAACTTTCCGCATATCACAATAATTCAACTATATGAATTATCCACCAATTGTACACAACATTCACAACACACACACATCATTCACATATAAGAGGCCAATTAATCAATTACGATTCACACAATCCAATTAACACTAGTAACCATACTATCTCATGTTAATTCTCATTTTTGTCAATTATACATGAACACACACTTTCAACATCAAGCAATTAATCATTAGAATTAATATTAACCAACTACTCACAGAGAATCAATATTAGCACAACATCATGGCATATACATATGTTATTCTTAACATAAATATTCAAACCAAAACACAATTACTGACGAATCCTCAAAATACCGTAATTTACCGACAAACCGAATAATTGATCCAACTTCAAGTATATTCTAATCAATTAAACTCATTGCAATTAATTCAACTATTAAGAAACTCACCCAATTAATAATTACACTACATTAGTTCCAATTTACTAATTCATTTTCTATTCCAAAACTAATATTTAATATAAAATAATATTTAAATCCACACTACTTCGGTCGGTTCGTAAATATAAAATTTTTAACAAAATAACACAACCATATTAATCTACTAATTAAACTTAGCTACCACGTAAATTTTCATCAAATTTCGAACAACTAATTATACCGCTTAATTCAACTATTTCGATCAAACGAGACTGTTTTGATTTAACTTCTATCCCATGGTTACTTCTATTTCACAATAACATCTCATATCCACTATACATGCATATACATATATATCATAGATACTAGTATGAGAACATAGAAAAGAAATCATGGCACACGTTTGGAACAGTAAAGGAACAATGACTACACCTAACTATGACATAGAAAAGAAAAAAAAACAATTAGCAGGACACCATGAGTAGCTGAAACGAAAAACAATAACTTTTAACTGGGTGTCTCAATTCTATTATATATGTCTCTTCATGAATAGCCTACAACATGAACAACATAGAACACATATATGAAACACCATAAAAAAAATTAACATAATAGTACACACATTGTATTCACATGAATTGAAAATGGTATGTAGCATTAAGTGGGGTTTATTCATCTCCATAATCTTATTCTATTATAAATGAACAATGGAGAACAATAGAACATATCATGAAACAACAACAAGAACAAGGCACAGAAAGCAGAAAGCGTAGAAACGAAACTGTCATTGGCTAAGGCACATAGAATTTCATCATATTTTTTTTAAATCCAATTTCTATTTCTAACACAAACACCTAATCATGTTAATCTACCCATTGACCCAATCATACTAACCCATAATAATAGGGATTCTCCCCCTTACCTCTTCAATTTCTTCAAACCTAGCTTTTGCTCTTCTCCTCTCTTAGCCTCCTTTCTCCCCTTTCTCTTCTCTTAAAAAAAATTCAGCAAAATGAAATGATATCTCCCACTCAAACCCTTACTATCTTATTTCCTCTTAATGGGCTTAAGGAAATAACATCCAATTACTTCTATTTCTAATAAATAGGCCCAATTAGATATAATCTTTAATAACTCAATTAACTCATTAAACCAAATAAACACAATTATACACAAAATTAATTAATTAAATTAATTATTATATCACATAACAATTAAATAAATAATTAACACACAAAGTAACATAAAATAATATAATAAAATAAATACGGATAAAATCCTCTAATAACTCAATGTCTCATATTTCCGGTCTAATCTTAATTACTCGGAAAATTCTCAAAACGCTAAATATTAACTGATTAATATTTCTAATACTAAAAATATTAAAATTTTTTATTAAATATCGATCCGCTATCCCGAGTTAATATCGACTAAATCGTCCCACAATGCAAAAATTTCAATAAACATAACAAATGACTAATTTAAGCAAATAATTATTAAAAACACCAAATAATATAATTACTAATATAATTAATAAAAATATTAATAAAAATCGGGATGTTACAACTCTCCCCCACTTAGAATATTTTCGTCCTCGAAAATTCAATAGACACAACCATTTCGACACCGAAACCACACTTACTCTCTCTCGATTCATACCAATACAAAACGTTCCACATCTTCAACCATACAAGCTTCCAAGGATGCCACTCCAATACTCTAATGGACTACCATGCAAATACACAATGCTTTCGATGTATAACTTAGCAAGTCTCTCCATCGAATAATTCATCCTCACTGAAATAAAATAAGTGCATCTCGTTAACTTATCCACAATGACCCACATCACTTCACAAATACTCGATGTTCTCAGCAACTCGAAAATAGATAACTGTTGCACCAACTAAACGATTTCTGACAAGTCCAACTCAAATACACAATTCCGCTATATCCCTCTTCATACTTTGCCACTAAACATTTCCTCAAATCTTGATACATCATTAACACCATGATTAATACTCAAATCATTACGATACCCTCATCCAAAATTCTCTTTGTCCGAATTCTACCATCAGGAATACAAACTCGATCACAACATCTCATGACACCATTCTCGACAATCCAAAAGTTACTACTTTTTCCTTGATTAATCAATATCATCTTGTCAACCAATTGAAAAAATTTTCAATTTCTAGCCTTCTCAAATCTTGTCAAAATATTCCAAGTAGGCTTCAACATATCAACTTAACACACGAAGACGTCGCTTCACAACCAAACTCAACCCTCTAAATCGTTCCAACGATTTCTAATTCTTGAATCCTTAACATAACTTATAAAATTATTTCCTACTCAATGCATCGGCCACAACCTTCACTTTACCAGGATGGTAATTCAAACCCAAGATTAAAATCCTTCGAAATTCTACTCGTCTTGTTTACCTCATATTCAACTCTTGTGATCACTCAACACATCAAACCTTGATCCACACAAACAGTGCCTCTTACATTCCAAAACAAACACAAAGGCAACCAACTCCAATACATACATCGAATAATTCCCCTTATGAACTTTAAGTTACCTTGAAGCATAAGCTACCACGTATCGATATCTGCATCAACACACCTCAACTCGAAATCCCATATACAAGAAAATTCACTTCTTCCAACCAAAACTCACATTCAGAAAGCTTTACATAACCTTCTTCTCTTTCAGCACCGATAACACAATCCTTAAATGTTAAACATGATCATCGTCGCTCTTTGAATCAAATATCCTCAAGAAACATTACCTCATAGAACCTTCTTTCTTCTTACTCGACGAACAGGGTAACTCTACGACTATACACTTAGACAATGAACCTCTTCTCAAACAATTCCTCAAATCTACTCTTCAACTTCTCCTTAGTTGATTTACATGCTACTAAGTTAGTAAGACAAGTCTATCTCGTTCAATACGATATCGCCTCCTATCAACAATAGATTAAGGGTGATCAAGTCCTTAATTTGTCAATAGACAGTCGACAATCATAATGAAACATAAACCACCGTAACTAAACTATAATAGTGTTCCTTCAGAACTTGCACTCGAAATCACTTACAACACCGAGATCCACAATCTCCCCTTAAATTTACAATTACTTGATTAACCTCCAAACAATCCATACCAAAATTCATCAACTTGGTCAAACGGAAAAACAACCTAAATGAATTCTCAAAATATCTACCAAAGATGCTCAACGGATAATTCAAACACGTATAAGAAATAGAAACAAAGCCACAGCAGTTGTATCAATAACTACACTTCCATGCATAACAGATAAAACAAGATCCAATCTCACACCACAATCCAAAGAAACGAAAGAATACGTTGCACCATTATCAATAATAAAGCACGTATCTCAGATTAGCCTATCCTTAGCAGTGGTCTCAGCACCAGGCAACACAAACACTTTTCCTTTCGTTTGCTCTTTCTTTGGCTTATCACATCTGGTACTAATGTGCCCTTGCTCTCCACAGTTGTAGCAAGTCACCCTCGAACCAACTCTACAATTAGCAGCTCTGTGGCCTGGCCTGCCACACTTGGAACAAGTAGCAACCTCTCTCTTACACTCAGCAGCACGATGACCTTCAACACCACATCTGAAGCACTTAAAAGGAGTAGAAGTTCCTCCCCCACTTGGATTCTTGCCAAAACCAGATTGTTTCCTCTTCCTTGTTTCAACTTTAGAAGCTTCATTTCTTTCTTTCCACGCGCATCTTCTGGAAAATAGTCTCCTAAAAATGCATCACGAAAAAGAGTCCAAGTAACTTCAATACCTTCTCTTTCAAATCTACGCACAATATTACTCCACCAATTGTCAACTCCTTTCGTCAGCATGTGAGTACCAAACCGAACTTTCTGTACATCAGTGCACCTCATGACTTGAAAGATCTTCTCAATTTCTCTCATCCATGCGTGCGCTTTGTCCGGTCCATACCCTCCTTCAAAGATCGACGGGTTGCACCTTTGAAAGTCTCGAAAAGCACGGAACTCATCCTTTCTTCCATAACCGACATTCTCTTTCGGCGCTTGTCCAATCGCACCAGTCCACCTCATCATTGCCTCAACATTAATGTCAACATTCCTTCCTGCAGCCATCGTCCTAAACAACCAAACAACCAGACAAAACAGTATCGACCGTGTCAGATACACGAATCAAATACAACAGGATAAAAGACAATAATAACCTTGACCAACTGGTCGGCCATGCTCTTATACCACTAATGTAACACCCCTTTTTACCCCATAAAATAATAAGCATATAATCAGAGAATAAGCATGCATAAAACTCAAAAGGGCGTCACATCGATGTTTTCAAAACCTAAAAAAAAATTTTAAAACCGACAACATTTATCCATAAAATACAATACACCTGGTCATTTCAAATAACACCTGACATATAATCATAATTCATCTAGAATATGCATTAACAGCGGAATTAATACTCATGTGTTTCATATAAATGATACATGTCCCATACCATGATCATAATATTTGGCCTAAAGCCTCTCAACAACAAGTAACCAATTAAACAGGTTCACAAGTTATAACAAAATACATAAGCAAATAGAACATGAGTTCGACATCTAAGCTACCCAGTGTTACATGACCAGAGCATTGACTCGCTACTTAATTACCAAGCAACTCGGACGAAACTCCGACTAGATCACACGCCAGCTACTAATCGTCAAACCTGCATGTCGCCAAACGAGGGCAACATTAAAACAGAAGGGTGAGAATACAAACCATTATGAAGAAAGTATAATGAGGTACAATGGTTAAATCAACAATTATAGGAATGCATTACACTTGCCTAATCATAAAATTAATGTTAATCATAATTCACATATATTAAGCATACACCAAGTATAAGAGTATAATATCTCAATACTATATTCTCAATTATACACATAATCATAATTATCACATATTCCCGCATTTAACCAATTACGTATTCAAACATCACCCATTCTCAATTATCAACTAATACAAATATCGCTACAACACCAAGTGTACATAATCAATTACCAAACTCATACACATAGCATCACAACATCAATGCACATAATCAATTGTTCACTCGTACACTTATCACAACAACATAATGCACATAGTCAATTATCACATTCATGCACACATCATAACAACATAATGCACATAATCAACTATCACATAACTCTAATGTGACTCAATGAAACATGTGACTCAATGAAACATGTGACTCAATGAAACATGTGACTCAATGAAACATGTGACACCATGCATGTGGTACCAATGTGAAATTCTAAGTTTCACCGGCCTCCGATTCATATATCTAGAATCTAAGCCACACTTCCTATCCGGACAAGACCAAAGTCCACCAATTGTAAACATATAGTTTACGGCTTCCGATTCACTCTAGAATCCAAGCTCGCTTGTGTTTCAAAACAAATCCACCTGTGTTTCAAGGCACACTATGATATGAATGTATGTACAATGTCACAAATATATGCAATTAAGATCATCTCTACCATCTTAACTTTCCGCATATCACAATAATTCAACTATATGAATTATCCACCAATTGTACACAACATTCACAACACACACACATCATTCACATATAAGAGGCCAATTAATCAATTACGATTCACACAATCCAATTAACACTAGTAACCATACTATCTCATGTTAATTCTCATTTTTGTCAATTATACATGAACACACACTTTCAACATCAAGCAATTAATCATTAGAATTAATATTAACCAACTACTCACAGAGAATCAATATTAGCACAACATCATGGCATATACATATGTTATTCTTAACATAAATATTCAAACCAAAACACAATTACTGACGAATCCTCAAAATACCGTAATTTACCGACAAACCGAATAATTGATCCAACTTCAAGTATATTCTAATCAATTAAACTCATTGCAATTAATTCAACTATTAAGAAACTCACCCAATTAATAATTACACTACATTAGTTCCAATTTACTAATTCATTTTCTATTCCAAAACTAATATTTAATATAAAATAATATTTAAATCCACACTACTTCGGTCGGTTCGTAAATATCAAATTTTTAACAAAATAACACAACCATATTAATCTACTAATTAAACTTAGCTACCACGTAAATTTTCATCAAATTTCGAACAACTAATTATACCGCTTAATTCAACTATTTCGATCAAACGAGACTGTTTTGATTTAACTTCTATCCCATGGTTACTTCTATTTCACAATAACATCTCATATCCACTATACATGCATATACATATATATCATAGATACTAGTATGAGAACATAGAAAAGAAATCATGGCACACGTTTGGAACAGTAAAGGAACAATGACTACACCTAACTATGACATAGAAAAGAAAAAAAACAATTAGCAGGACACCATGAGTAGCTGAAACGAAAAACAATAACTTTTAACTGGGTGTCTCAATTCTATTATATATGTCTCTTCATGAATAGCCTACAACATGAACAACATAGAACACATATATGAAACACCATAAAAAAATTAACATAATAGTACACACATTGTATTCACATGAATTGAAAATGGTATGTAGCATTAAGTGGGATTTATTCATCTCCATAATCTTATTCTATTATATATAAACAATAGAGAACAATAGAACATATCATGAAACAACAACAAGAACAAGGCACAGAAAGCAGAAAGCGTAGAAACGAAACTGTCATTGGCTAAGGCACATAGAATTTCATCATATTTTTTTTAAATCCAATTTCTATTTCTAACACAAACACCTAATCATGTTAATCTACCCATTGACCCAATCATATTAACCCATAATAATAGGGATTCTCCCCCTTACCTCTTCAATTTCTTCAAACCTAGCTTTTGCTCTTCTCCTCTCTTAGCCTCCTTTCTCCCCTTTCTCTTCTCTTAAAAAAAATTCAGCAAAATGAAATGATATCTCCCACTCAAACCCTTACTATCTTATTTCCTCTTAATGGGCTTAAGGAAATAACATCCAATTACTTCTATTTCTAATAAATAGGCCCAATTAGATATAATCTTTAATAACTCAATTAACTCATTAAACCAAATAAACACAATTATACCCAAAATTAATTAATTAAATTAATTATTATATCACATAACAATTAAATAAATAATTAACACACAAAGTAACATAAAATAATATAATAAAATAAATACGGATAAAATCCTCTAATAACTCAATGTCTCATATTTCCGGTCTAATCTTAATTACTCGGAAAATTCTCAAAACGCTAACTATTAACTGATTAATATTTCTAATACTAAAAATATTAATTTTTTTTTATTAAATATCGATCCGCTATCCCGAGTTAATATCGAATAAATCGTCCCAAAATGCAAAAATTTCAATAAACATAACAAATGACTAATTTAAGCAAATAATTATTAAAAACACCAAATAATATAATTACTAATATAATTAATAAAAATATTAATAAAAATCGGGATGTTACACTATCCAGTCCTGCCCTCAACAAAGTCAAGCCTCGTTTTGGACATTTTCGAATATTCAACCCACTCCGAGTGGAGTTATCAATGAGACTCGTAGGCGATTCAAGTCCCCCCTGGTCTCAAGGATAACTCCCACACTTAGGTTTTAACACAATCATAAAAATGAACAGCAGTGCATATAATATATAATTAAACATTTTAAGGCAAACATGACAAATAAAACATTTAATGAAAACCAAAAAATAATAAATAAATAAACAAATAATTAAATATTTATTATAAAGATAAACCTTCCCCCAAACCCTAAAAATGGCAAATTTGCCAAACCCTAAAATGCGCCATAAACCTAAACCATTAGCCACAAACCTAAACCCTCTCAAGCCTTAGGAGCATAATAATTAACCTATAGTGTTTCCCCAGCAGAGTCGCCAGCTGTAGCAACCTGCCCTAAAAATGAAGGTTTAGAGTCGCCACCTATTCTGAAGGGTGAATAGGAAACCCTACGCAGTTTTAAAGATTCGGGATAAGTTATTATAATCAGGTTGAGGGAAGGTATTAGGCACCCTCAACTCTTTCCTAAAGGCTAACATTGCAAAGATAAGGGTTTATGGCAAGGTTTGTAAAAAAGGGTAACAGAAATCAATAATAGGGCTAATTATATTGACAGGATTAGAATTTAGAGGAAGGGGACTCGCCTTGTTGCCAAGTGCCTACGTACCTCCTTAGGGAGGATCAGAGTCTACGTAGTTCGGGAAGGGTTGTACGCCCTTAGAGTTGAAATTTGATTTGAGATGGTTTTTAGAGGCTTTTTGAATGGCCTATTGTAGTTATGATAATTCGTAGTTTGATATTGTGATTTTGAAAGGGTTTGAGAAATATTTTAAGGTTTGGGCGTACAACCCTGATTTAATTTTGTACTATTAACCGCAATGATCAATAGATTCGATCACCATAGTTAACAGATTAGTAAGTGTATCGTTACCAATTTTAATCAATTGATTTAATTATTACTAATAACGAATAAGAATATATTTTAGACATTTTAATGAAATTAGTTTGTATCGTTACTCCTCGTAATCGATTGATTCGATTAAAAAGAATAACGAATTAGAATAAGGAAAATAGAAAGATTTATCATCGCGACTAATAAGATAGTCGAAACCATTTAACCAAATAGAAATTAATTATGTTTTAATTGAATAATCATTTTAATTAAAATTATTATTGACCATAGCGATTAATTGATTTAATCGGAACGAACAATAAATTAGAATTTTTAATATAAATATCATATACTAATTTATTAAAAAAAACAATTATTATTATATTAATAAATATATTTAAAAGTATTTTAATTAAAACAAATAAATAATTAAAATTGTTAGTTTATTAGGGTTATGATTCAATACGGTTGTTATTAGGGTTCATGACATAGGTATCAATTCTAGGGCCTTTGGATTTGGCTGAGTGATGATTTAATGGTTGGATTTTGAAGTGTATGGTGGATCTATGTGGCAGGCGCAACATGGGATCAGAGAGAGTTTTCACTAAAAAAAAATATGCTGGAGGGGAGGCTCGAACCCATGACCTCCCCCTCACAAACGTATAGACTAACCACCAGACCAAACACACTTATTCGTTTAAGACGCGCGCCCTCAACAACATATACGAAGTCAAGAAACGCACATGGAAACGCGCGCGTAAATTTGAATGAGCCATTGGTAGAGTGCCAGCTCATCGTCTTCCCCAAGGGACCTGCAAAAAAAACTATAATATTTGCTACGACTTTGCTACCAACGCTCTTCGTAGCAGAATTGACCAACACCCTAAAAACCCCATACATGCAGATAAATTCTTCGCGAACGTACCCTTCGCTTCGTCCAAGTCCCCTAAGTTTAGTTATGCCCATAATTTCCCCTGATTTTACCTTAAACAGAAAACCCCCAAATTTATTTTATGAACCCTAACTTGTTCATCAATGGCGATCAGCCCCAATCTTGCCCAGAATTTCAATTAAAAGCACATACACGTTCGCAACACACAAGCAAACCATAATACGCAAACAAATTAACATGGAGATGCATAAATCATGGCCATCGATTCAAGTTTCAGAATAACTTACCTTGGCTAAATGGAGATCAATCTGGGGTTGTTGATGTCGTGCGAGTATCCAAACAGCTTCAGCAAACACCAATGGACGTGAAGCAATCCTCAGAATCCTTTGAAACGCCTTCAATATCCAAAATCGACCTTGAGTTTTTTTGAAGACTTTTTGCTCTTGAATATGCTTCTCTCTCCAGATTTTCGAACCCTTATTCCTATGCCTTGTGTCAGGTACTTATAGAGGGATGAAATTAGGTCAAACAAATAGCCCAAAACTCCCTTGAATCCTATCTTGCCATTTGAGAAAATTGATATTATTTTTTTGAATATAATCTTGCTATTTTTGTCCAATTTTGTGTTCACTCTTCCCAATCAATTAGTCACGAAAATATATTGTATTTTTGGCATAAATGCTGATTGAATGTGATCAATATGCACCTTTTAACAAAATATTTGATTTTTCTTTTAATTAAATCATTTAAAAATGAAATAAAAATCATATTAAATCAAATAATTAAGTTAAATTTCGTGGCATATGGTTTTGGGCATGCTAATGACTTGTGGACCAAGATTTAATCATAATATCATAGGCCCATTTGCAAAAATTTCCAATTTGAACCTTCTTATTTCACATTTTGCCTCCAAAAATTGCTCAACTTTGATCAAGCATATCTCACTCAATTTTTAAGCTATGAGGGAGTTCTAAGACTTTTTGGAAACCTCAAGAGGTCCTCTATATGCCACTTTGGAACATATTTTTCATTTGGAGCTTTTATCTTGATCATATCTTCTTTGACAAAAACTGCTTTTGAAGGATGCTTGAAAAGGACCTGTAATCTTTTGCATTGTACCTCTCAAATGAAGCATTTCTAGCCTTGGCTTGTGAGAGACAATGTTGTAGAGAGTCCAATTTCCTTCCAAATAGGCTTTGAGTGGGGAATTTTTGATGTTCCATGTGAAAGTTATGCCCAGTCAAAGTTGGGTTGACTTTCTCCTAAAGAAACCCTAATTTGAACCTTTTTGCACTTGTTCATTTCTGAGTTTCTATTAATGGAATCATGATCAATCTTTAATCAAATGATGGATATACTTTAATTCACTTGATGTTGACCCAAAGTTGAGAGCTTTAGATTGTGCTTTGACTATGGTTGACTTTTGGGTCAAACTAGTTGATTGTGGATCATCTGGACCATTGAGTGAGCAAAGCTTTGGAATTGAATCTTGAACTTTATTATGTAAGCACCTTAGAGCATAATGAACCATGGGGGAACTTCACTGGGTCTTCACTTATCCCATTACCTTAGGAGAGTACCCAAACCCTAGTTTCAAAGGAACCTTGTGTAAGAGAGCTCCTTAATGCATCCCTTGAGCATTGACTCATAGTGAGTGAAGTGTGGGAGGCAAATTTTGGGGTATGACAGCTCTCTATCAGAAAACCTCCACTAGAGATGGGTCTGGACTGGCTAGCACAATATAGGAACAAGACCTCCTCAGCAGTGACTAGGTGGTCACCATAGCTTCTCCCAAAGAAAGTGTGGCAAAGGATCATCTCAAAGTACCGGAAAGCTGGGTTATGGATCTTCCTCGACAGCTGGGCAGAAGGTGTTAGAACAAGATTTGTTCTGATCAATATTCTTAGTTTTGATGATAACAAGGATATGAATTTTGTGTGAGATAATGTGGTACTCTAATACATTGCAATTTCCCTTTCAGGAAATATATAAAGAGTATGCACAAATCAGCGCTCAGAAGCTTTGTCTCAGAAGGTTCAGCATGCAACATCAGAACATGGTCTGGCAAGACATCAGAAGATGGTCAAGGCAGAATCAGAACATGGGTCTATGGAAGCATCAGAAGAACTTGAGATCAGAAGCAGAAGCACTGAAGTTCTCATGGTATCACGCTCAGGAGCACTTCAAGGTCAGAAGACAAGAAGATGTTATGCACCAAGCTGTTTGACTCTGATGATATTCAAATATTTTATTCACAAACATCAGATCAGAAGAAAGTACAGGTGGCAGACTACGCTGACTGACAAAAGGAACGTTGGAAGCTATTAAAGGCAACGTCAGTAGACACAGCGTGAACAAGGCTCGAGGTAGTTGACAAAAGCGTGAAACATTAAATGCAATGCTGTACGGAATACGCAAAGCATTAAATGCACCCAACGGTCATCTTCTCAAACGCCTATAAATATGAAGTTCTGATGAGAAGCAAGGTTACCAATTCTGAACGAAATTATTCTGAAAGACTTGCTGAAACGCTGTTCAAATTAAAAGCTCAGAAACTTCATCTTCATCAAAGCTCACTACATTGCTGTTGTAATATATTAGTGAGATTAATCTTAAACGTTAAGAGAAATATCACTGTTGTGATTATAGCTTTTCAGAAGCATTTGTAATACTCTTAGAATTGATTACATTAATTTGTAAGTAACTAGAGTGATCAAGTGTTGATCAGGATACTCTAGGAAGTCTTAGCTTGTGTCTAAGCAGTTGTAATTAGAGTGATCACGTGGTGGTCAGGATACTCTAAGAAAGTCTTAGCTTGTGTCTAAGCATTTGTTCCTGGAGTGATCAGGTTGTGATCAGGATACTCTAGAAGACTTAGTCGCGGACTAAGTGGAAAACCATTGTAATCTGTTGCGATTAGTGGATTAAATCCTCAGGTGAGGTAAATCACTCCGTGGGGGTGGACTGGAGTAGTTTAGTTAACAACGAACCAGGATAAAAATAACTGTGCATATTGTTTTTATCGTTCAAGTTTTTAGACTACACTTATTCAAACCCCCCTTTCTAAGTGTTTTTCTATCCTTCAATTGGTATCAGAGCCTGGTTCTAAGGTGCAAGCACTTAACCGTGTTTAGAAAAGATTCAGGAAGAGAAAAACGCTTCAGTAAAAGATGGCTGGTGAATCTCAATCAAATCCAACTGCATCTACATCTGGCTCTGCTGAGCAATACCGTGGTAACAATGGTTATACTAGACCACCAATATTCGATGGTGAAAACTTTGAATATTGGAAAGATAAACTGGAAAGTTACTTTCTTGGTCTGGATGCTGATCTATGGGATCTTCTGTTGGATGGTTACAAACATCCTGTTAAAGCTACTGGTGTAAGGCTCACGAGAAGCAAAATGACTAATGATCAAAAGAAATATTTCAAAAATCATCACAAATGCAGGACTGTTTTGATGAATGCTATCTCTCATGCTGAGTATGAGAAGATATCTAACAGGGAAACGGCCCATGACATATATGAGTCCTTGAAAATGACTCATGAAGGAAATGCTCAAGTCAAGGAGACTAAAGCTCTTGCTCTAATCCAGAAATATGAAGCCTTCAAGATGGAGGATGATGAAGATATTGAGAAGATGTTCTCAAGATTTCAAACTCTAACTGCTGGATTGAGAGTTCTGGATAAAGGCTACACCAAGGCTGATCATGTAAAGAAGATTATCAGAAGCTTACCCAGAAGATAGGGTCCAATGGTAACAGCATTCAAGATTGCCAAGAATCTGAATGAAGTTTTTTTGGAAGAGCTTATTAGTGCCTTGAGAAGCCATGAAATTGAGCTGGACGCAAACGAGCCTCAGAAGAAAGGTAAGTCTATTGCATTAAAATCTAATATTAAAAAATGCACTAACGCTTTTCAGGCTAGAGAAGAAGATCCTGAAGAATCAGAATCTAAAGAAGAAGATGAACTGTCCATGATCTCCAGAAGGGTAAACCAACTCTGGAAGAGCAAGCAAAGGAAGTTCAGAGGCTTCAGAAGTTCAAAGAAATTTGAACGAGGAGAATCTTCTGGTGACAGAAGATCTGACAAGAAGAAGGCTGTCTGCTATGAGTGCAATGAGCCTGGACATTACAAGAATGAGTGTCCGAAACTTCAGAAGGAGAATCCCAAGAAGAAGTTTCATAAGAAGAAAGGTCTTATGGCAACATGGGATGATTCTGAATCAGAATCAGGATCAGACTCTGAAGGAGAGCAGGCAAACTTTGCGCTGATGGCGACAGAAGATGATGGATCAGAATCTACATTAGAATCAGATTCTGAAGAGGTATTTTCTGAACTATCTAGAGAAGAGTTAGTTTCCGGTCTAACAGAGCTTCTTGAATTAAAAGCTCATCTTAGTATCAAATACAAAAAGCTGAAAAAGCAATTTGAATTTGAAACTAAGAAGCTTGAGTTGGAAAATTCTGAATTAAAAGAAAAAGTTTTAAAATTATCCAATAATGTTGGATCTCCTTCTGATTCAGAAAAATCCACTCCCAGTCTGAATCATATTCTGAAAGAATATGATTTAAGTTTCAGGAAGTTCTTATCTAGAAGTATTGGCAGAAGTCAGCTAGCTTCTATGATATATGCTGTGTCTGGGAACAAGAGAGTTGGCATTGGTTATGAGGGTGAAATCCCATACAAGCTTGAATCTGTGGATGATATGAAAATATCATACAAGCCTCTGTATAACCAATTTAAATTTGGCCACTCCCATGATATTAAGCACACATCATATGCACAAATTTTTCACATAACACACACCAAGAAGCATGTGACACATCCTAAGAAATATCATGCTGACAAACCTAAAGAATATCATGTTGTTCCTCCTGCTAAATATTTTGCTAAACCCAAGTTCAATCAGAACTTGAGGAGAACTAACAAGAAAGGACCCAAGAAATTGTGGGTACCTAAGGAGAAGATAATTTCTGTTGCAGATATCCTTGGCGGCAAAGAGGACAGAAAGCAAAATGTCATGGTACCTGGACTCTGGGTGCTCGCGACACATGACGGGAAGAAGGTCTACATTCCAAGACCTGGTGCTTAAACCAGGTGGAGAAGTCAAGTTTGGAGGAGATCAGAAGGGCAAAATCATTGGCTCTGGAACCATAAGTCTTGGTATCTCTCCTTCCATAACTAATGTACTTCTTGTAGAAGAATTAACGCATAACTTATTGTCCATTAGTCAATTAAGTGACAATGGTTATGATATAATCTTCAATCAAAAGTCTTGCAAGGCTGTAAGTCAGAAGGATGGCTCAATCCTATTTACAGGCAAGAGGAAGAACAACATTTATAAGATTGATCTTTCTGATCTTGAGAAGCAGAAGGTGACTTGTCTTATGTCTGTTTCTGAAGAGCAATGGGTCTGGCACAGAAGATTAGGACATGCTAGTTTGAGAAAGATTTCTCAGATTAACAAACTAAATCTGGTCAGGGGACTCCCAAATCTGAAATACAAATCAGATGCTCTTTGTGAAGCATGTCAGAAGGGCAAGTTCTCCAGACCTGCATTCAAGTCTAAGAATGTTGTTTCTACCTCAAGGCCGTTAGAACTCTTGCACATTGATCTGTTTGGCCCAGTCAAAACAGCATCTGTCAGAAGGAAGAAATATGGATTAGTCATCGTTGATGATTATAGCCGCTGGACTTGGGTAAAGTTCTTGAAACACAAGGATGAGTCTCATTCAGTGTTCTTTGAATTCTGCACTCAGATTCAATCTGAGAAAGAGTGTAAAATCATAAAGGTCAGAAGTGATCATGGTGAAGAATATGAGAACAGATTCTTTGAGGAGTTCTTCAAAGAAAATGGTATTGCCCATGATTTCTCTTGCCCCAGAACTCCACAGCAAAATGGAGTTGTAAAGAGAAAGAATAGGACTCTACAAGAAATGGCCAGAACCATGATCAATGAAACCAATATGGCTAAGCATTTCTGGGCAGAAGCAATTAACACTACATGCTATATTCAGAATAGAATCTCTATCAGACCTATTCTAAATAAGACTCCTTATGAATTGTGGAAGAACAGAAAGCCCATCATTTCATATTTCCATCCTTTTGGATGTGTATGTTTTATTCTGAATACTAAAGATCATCTTGGTAAGTTTGATTCTAAAACACAAAAGTGTTTCCTTCTTGGATATTCTGAACGCTCTAAAGGCTACAGAGTATACAATACTGAAACATTGATTGTAGAAGAATCAATCAATATCAGGTTTGATGATAAGCTTGGTCTTGAAAAACCAAAGCAGTTTGAGAATTTTGCAGATTTTGATATTGATATATCAGAAGCAGCAGAACCGAGAAGCAAATCTCCAGAAGCTGTGTATATCAGAAGTAATGAATCAGAAGATCATTCAGATTTACATTAGCACACTTCAGAAGAAGTGATTCCAGAAGAGAAAGTTGATCAAATCAGAAGCAGTGATCAAAATCAGCAGGCGTAAAGACTATTCAAATTTTTACAGCGGTCATCTATTATCTGATGGTAAACACGTGTTTGTACGGTTTGTACAAAGCGTGCAGTTGAAAAGACGCCGACCTAGGTAACTGTATTAAATCATTTCATTTACCACGTTCTCTCACCTAACGTCTCTCATCATTTAATGAAATTGATTTCTTTTGATTCTGGAACTGTTCATTTTTTTTCAAATCCGTCTCTCTATATTCTTTTCAAATCGTATCATATATCCTTTTTCGCTCCTTGTCTCTCTTTCTTCTTGCATACTCTCTTTTGAACCCTAACCGAAAACCCAGTTTTTTTTCTTGTTCATCACATTTGTTTATTCTGCTTAAATGGCTGGCTCTTCTTCACAAAATGTTGATTCATCTACTCTTCTCCATATTCAAAATGAAGTAAATCAGGAACTCACTCCTGTTGTTGCATGCTCCATTCCAAAAGACAAACTTGAAGTTCTATGTGAACTTATGGTTGATTTTGATAATCTTGAAGAACATGAATTTCACCTCAAAGAAGATATCATTTTTCAAGGATGGACTTCGTTGTTTGCTGAGTTCTGTGGTCCTGTCTACCCAGATCTTGTCAAGGAATTCTGGATACATGCAGTGGTTGCTCCAAAAGCAATATTATCCTTCGTCCATGGAAAGTTTGTGGTTGTAACTGAAAACATCTTAAGAGTGATGTTTGATCTGAAAAACCCTGAAGGGGATTTTGAAATTGATCAAAGGGCAAATTGGGGAGATGTTTTGTCTACTCTCTATCCGGATGTTAATGAAACAAAAAGTGTCAAGGACTTGAGAGATCTCTTCAAAATCTGGACCAAGATTCTTCTTGGGTGTTTCTATCACAGGAAAGGGACACATGCCTGTGATTTCATCAATAATGAGCAGAGATACATTCTGTATTGCATTGCCACCAAGAAGAAGGTTGATGCCATTTACATTATCTTCAACCACATGTGGAAGGCTGTGAAGGAGTCCAGAAATGCCTTCAGAGAGAAAAATTGTACCACCGTTCCGTTTGGCAGAATTATCACCAATCTTCTGGTTCATTCCAAGATTGTTGAGCAACTGGAAACTGAAGGCACTATCAAGAACCTTGCTGTCACAACTGGGGCCTGTCTGAATGCCTTCACCTTAAAGAAGATGAAAGTGATTAAGGCTATCAGTAAGACTCCCCAACCTCTTGAGGGAACAAGAATCAGAAGAGCACCAGTTCTAGCTGAATTTGAAACTTTCTTCAACAGTGAGGTACCTGAAGTCAGAACTAGGTATCTGAAGTCTCAAGAAGAAAATAAAAGTCTCAAAGATCAAGAGAAGGGTGCTCCAATCATAGTAAATCGCAAGAAGGAGGAAAGGACTAAAAGAAAGTTTGATCATCCTTCTGAAGAGGTCATTGCAAAGGTTGCTAAGGCTGTGTCTGTTGATTTTGAGAAGAAAAGGAAGGAAGCTGAGAAAAAGAAGAAGAAGTCAATCAACAATGCTGAGATTGTTGAAGCTGTTGAGAAGAAGAAAACCAGAAAAAGGAAGATGATTCTTCAAGAGTCAGATGAAGAAAATGCTGCTCAAGAGGCTGTGAATCAACAAGAAAGTCTGGCAAATGTCAGAAGGAAAGAGATATCTAAAGGCAAAGCAAAGATTGTTGAAGAGCCTAAGAATAAGAAACAAAAGAGGACTGAGGCTGTGGTCGAAGCTTTTCAGAGAGCATCCAAAGGTATATGCATTTCTGAACCTGATTCTGCTCCTGCTGATTTTTCAGAAGTTACACCAATAGCGGTTGCCCCTACCCCTGAACCAGAAAAAGCCACATCAGAATCACCTGTATCTGTCCGTGTTCTTACACTTCCATCTTCTCCCACAACCAAACCAAATTCTCCTCCTCTTTCACCAATTCCAGATGCCTCCATCCCTTCTCCTTCACCCTCAACTAACTTTGTTTCTGACCAAGCTGCTGTTGATCATGTTCTAGATATACCACCAATTCAAACTCTCTTTCCACCACACACAAATATCTCCATCTCTCAACCTCCTCCCCATGCCACCTTTGAACCTATTCCTTCTACCTCTCTAAATAACCATAGTGACTCTATTCTTCCAACCTCTGCATCACATGAACAACTGCTCCGTGATTGCAACTACACTCCCAAGCCTCGTCCTGAAGCTGAAGTGGTAGTGTTAGATTCGGATACTGAAGCAGAATCTTCTTATAGGTTGAATAGAGAACCTCAACCGTACTTCATCCCCAACCCTGCCTTTTCAAAAACCCAATTAAAATCCCACCCCATCTACCCTATTGGTGAATTTTTTGAAAAAGTAAAGAGGAATCTCAGAAGTATCTTTGATACTATCAGAATTGCTGAAAGTTCTGGCTTGAATGATGTTGCTATGCGGAACTTCTGGAGGATCTTACGCAGAGAATCAGATGCTCTGTTTTTAGAACTTCAGGAAGCCTGTATAGAAGCTGCCCCACGGCCTCGTGGAATTCTGAGAAGCTATGAAGACTTCTGGTTTGTTCGTCTCAGAGGAAGACATCTTTTGGAAGAGAAGCCCTTTTTGGATGAATTGGAACAAGCAAGGCTGGCTGCTGCATTAGAAGCTAATCCATGCAGGGATATTGTTATCTGGATTCCTGATTATCTTGTTCTTCTTGGAGATTTCAAGACCCTCTTTGACTTTCTGAGGGAAAACCCTTCTGAGAAAGACCCAAGCTTGGTCATTCCAGAAGTTGTTGACCCACCAGAAGTTGAAGGTCCTTCTGCTCCCAGGAATCTTGCTGCCATTCTTTAGGCACTTGAGAATGGAGATTCGGAAATTCCTGCTGCAGAATATGGAGATACTTCTATGCAAGAAGCAGATGTTGAAGATCATGTTGATGAAACCATTCCTGTTGAGGAAAATCCTGTAAATGATCTGACTATGGAAGCCGCGGATCAGAATGCCATCCCTGTGGATAGAAGCTGTGAAGCTTCTTCTGATGAACCTTCCCGTCTTGCAAGGACTTTGGAAGTTCTTCAGAAGAACCAGGAAGAGCAAAGCTCAGTCAATGCTGAGTTTAGAGCTTTCATAGAGAAGCAGAATGAGCACAACAATGGGGTTCAAGAGATGCTGGCCAAGATCTTGTCAAGGCTAGGGTCGTCTTAGATTGAGTCTGTGTTGTTTTGTTTTTGCTTTTGCTGCATCTGTTTTGTGCATCTTGTCTTCCTTCTCTGTTTGTACTTCTGAATCTTTTATGTTTTTGATGATATGAAAAAAAAGGGGGAGAAATATGTGATAAATGATTTGATTTAATCAGTTGCTTTACTAACAGAACTTGCAAAGTTCTATGTTTTTAAGTTGTGTTGTTGCAGGAATCAAAGATTCAAGATCAACATAAGAAGCAACAAAATGAATCAAGCTCTTGGATTCTTGAAGCAAGCTGAGTGCTAGGAAGCTTCAGAATCAGAAGCAAGAAGGAAGAATGATCAGAAATAGCTCTTGGATTCTTGAAGCAAGCTGAGTGCTATGAAGCTTCAGAATCAGAAGCAAGAAGGAAGAATGATCAGAAATTCTGATAATAGAATATGATCCAAATCATTGTCTATTTGCTCTGATACATTGTCTATTGGATCTGATATATTCTATATGGCTTATATGGCTCTGATACATATTTTGTGTTCTGATACACATTTTATGTTCTAACTCATTCATGCTGACTTTTATCGTTTAGTTTTGTTCTGCAACATTTCAGGATGTAGAGATGCTCTGATGATGCTCTGGTACATTCAACAATGTTCTGATACAATCTAGCATGAAGTGATGTAAGAAGAAATTCAAAGCTCTGAAGCTATCCGAGGGAAGCAGGAATCAGAAGCTGTGAATGTTCTGAAGATCAAAGAAATTCAAGTTCTGAAGCTGTCCTAAGTGGAAGCAGGAATCAGAAGCTGTGAATGTTCTAAAGATCAAAGAAATTCAAGTTCTGAAGCTGTCCTAAATGGAAGCAGGAATCAGAAGCTGTGAGTGTTCTAGGGATCTAAAGAAATTCAAGTTCTGAAGTTGTCCAATGGAAGCAGAAGTCAGAAGCTATGAATTATCAGAAGACAGAAGCTTATGTGATCGTCTCTACCGAAATAATCAGGGAAGTCTTTTATTATTAAAGTTCTTCGAGTATTTATTTCAGGGGGGGATTATTCATCTCAGGGGGAGATTGTTAATCTCAGGGGGAGACATATTCACATGCTTATGCTATAGCTGTGTAATTTGTCTTTAGCCGTCTGCTCTTTCTGATCGCAAATTCATATCATTTATATATGTTTTTGTCATCATCAAAAACGGGGAGATTGTTAGAACAAGATTTATTCTGATCAATATTCTTAGTTTTGATGATAACAAGGATATGAATTTTGTGTGAGATAATGTGGTACTCTAATACATTGCAATTTCCCTTTCAGGAAATATATAAAGAGTATGCACAAATCAGCGCTCAGAAGCTTTGTCTCAGAAGGTTCAGCATGCAACATCAGAACATGGTCTGGCAAGACATCAGAAGATGGTCAAGGCAGAATCACAACATGGGTCTATGGAAGCATTAGAAGAACTTGAGATCAGAAGCAGAAGCACTGAAGTTCTCATGGTATCACACTCAGGAGCACTTCAAGGTCAGAAGACAAGAAGATGCTATGCACCAAGCTGTTTGACTCTGATGATATTCAAATATTTTATACACAAACATCAGATCAGAAGAAAGTACAGGTGGCAGACTACGCTGACTGACAAAAGGAACGTTGGAAGCTATTAAAGGCAACGTCAGTAGACACAGCGTGAACAAGGCTCGAGGTAGTTGACAAAAGCGTGAAACATTAAATGCAATGCTGTACGGAATACGCAAAGCATTAAATGCACCCAACGGTCATCTTCTCAAACGTTTATAAATATGAAGTTCTGATGAGAAGCAAGGTTACCAATTCTGAACAAAATTATTCTGAAAGACTTGCTGAAACGCTGTTCAAATTAAAAGCTCAGAAACTTCATCTTCATCAAAGCTCACTACATTACTGTTGTAATATATTAGTGAGATTAAGCTTAAACGTTAAGAGAAATATCACTGTTGTGATTATAGCTTTTCAGAAGCATTTGTAATACTCTTAGAATTGATTACATTAATTTGTAAGTAACTAGAGTGATCAAGTGTTGATCAGGATACTCTAAGAAGTCTTAGCTTGTGTCTAAGCAGTTGTAATTAGAGTGATCACGTGGTGGTTAGGATACTCTAAGAAAGTCTTAGCTTGTGTCTAAGCATTTGTTCCTAGAGTGATCAGGTTGTGATCAGGATACTCTAGAAGACTTAGTCGCGGACTAAGTGGAAAACCATTGTAATCTGTTGCGATTAGTGGATTAAATCCTCAGGTGAGGTAAATCACTCCGTGGGGGTGGACTGGAGTAGTTTAGTTAACAACGAACCAGGATAAAAATAACTGTGCATATTGTTTTTATCGTTCAAGTTTTTAGACTACACTTATTCAACCCCCCCCCCCCTTCTAAGTGTTTTTCTATCCTTCAGTAGGGTTAAGGCTAGCTCCATCAGTAATATCCTGCCAAAACTTGTCAATATCCCTGCTCAGAAAGTAATTCAGTGGCATCTCAGTAATGGCAGTCGGTCCAGTTTGGAAACCAAGTAGATCCCCAAACTCCTTGATGGTTAGGGTGTACTCGGTGCCAAACATCTAGAAGTTAATCCATCCTCGGTCATCTCCTTCACCCACCCATGGGTTATAGTCTAAGGAGATGAGGAACACTAAAGTAAGGTTCTTGTAGGTCTTGTGGACATCGTCATCATAATCATTCTAGCCAAGTTGGTTGCACAGATACCTGATACTTGGCTCAATCCCGAGTGCTCCCATGTAGCTCTGATCGGGGTACCTAGTGGGTACCATAGGTCTAGCAGCTAAAGTAGCAAATCAGGCTCTCTGCGTCTCATCTCTAAAAATCACAACCATACCGTCGAGGTAATTCATCCTAAAAATCAGAAAACACGAGGAGTTAGTTCAGATAATATATATATATATATATATATATATATATATATATATATATATATATATATATATATATATATCTGTGTGTGTGTGTGTGTGTGTGTGTACTAAAAATAAAATAAAAGTGAAAATAAACCATGGGTTGCCTCCCACGCAGCGCTCGTTTAACGTCATTAGCTTGACGGTTAGATCTTACTTCATGTAGGTATCGGAGGGTCTATCAGAATATGACTAGAGTAACCAACGGGAAGATCGCCCCCTTTGTACAGCTTTGTCCATTTACCACAAACGGTGCACATGAATCGTTCTTAATTTCTACTGCTCCTGACCGTAGAACTTTCGAAACATCAAATGGACCTGTCCATCGTGAGCGAAGCTTACCAGGGAAGAGACGTAGTATTGAATTGAATAGGAGGACTGGGTCGCCAATGTTGAAATCTTTCTTTATGATCTTCTTGTCATGCCATATCTTGGTTCTTTCCTGGTAAATGATGGCATTCTCATACGCATTTAAGTGTAGTTCTTCCAACTTATGAATATCTAGAATACGTTTCTCTCCGGCTTTCAAGTAATCTAAGTTCAAGGTTTTAATTGCCCAATAGGCCTTATGTTCAAATTCAAAAGGTAAATGACATGAATTTCCGTAGACCAATTGATATGGGGTTGTTCCAATAGGGGTTTTATAGGCCGTTTGGTAGGCCCATAGAGCATCTCTAAGTTTTGCAGACCAATCTTTTATAGACAACGATACAATTTTCTCTAAGATCTTCTTAATCTCCCTATTCGACACTTCCACTTGGCCACTGGTTTGCGGGTGATATGGTGTTGCTACTCTATGTTTGACTCCGTACTTACTTAGAAGTTTGTCAAATATCTTAGATATAAAGTGTGATCCTCCATCACTTATGACTAACCTCGGAGTTCCAAACCTAGGGAAAATGATATTCTTGAACAGTTTGACAACTACCTTGGTATCATTTGTGGGCGATGCAACAGCTTCGATCCACTTTGAGACATAGTCAACGGCTACTAGGATGTACTTGTGACCCATTGAGGAAGGGAAAGGTCCCATGAAATCAATACCCCAAACATCGAATAATTCTACTTCTTGGATGTTACTCAAAGGCATTTCGTCACGTCTTGAGATGTTCCCAGTGCGTTGGCATCGGTCACATTTTGAAATGTAAGTATGGACATTGCGCCAAACTGTAGGCCAATAAAGACCAGCTTGGAAGATCTTGGCGCATGTCTTAGACGTGCTTGCATGTCCACCATAAGGTGCAGCATGGCAATGTTCAATGACGTTGCCTACTTCCTCTTCTGGCACACATCGTCCGAAGATATTATCTATTCCTCTTTTAAATAGGAGGGGTTCATCCCAAAATAAGTGTTTAACATCGCTGAAAAACTTCTTCTTCTGTTGGTAACTTAGGTCAGGGGGTATGATATCAGCGGCCAGATAGTTTACAATATCTGCATACCATGGCGCGCTACTCAAAGTTGAGATCTCCTCAAAGGTTTCTTTTCCAGGGGTATGTAGGGTGTCCTTCTCAACAGTGTTCATCCCAGCTACTAGTCTTTCGTAGGTGGAGTGATCATCTACAGTATCAGTTCAGGTTTAAGATGTTCTAACCTAGAGAGGTGGTCAGCTACTAAGTTCTCTGTTCCCTTTTTATCTTTAATATCAACGTTAAATTCTTGGAGTAGGAGAACCCATCTGAGCAATCTAGGCTTAGCATCTTTCTTACTTAACAGGTATCGGATTGCAACGTGGTCAGTGTATACTATTATCTTGGCTCCTACTAAATAGGACCGGAACTTATCGATAGCAAACACAACGGCTAGCAATTCCATTTCTGTGGTTGTATAATTAAGCTGGGCAGCGTCTAGGGTTCTACTAGCATAGTAGATGACATGCAGTTTCTTATCTTTTCTTTGCCCTAATACGGCTCCTACAGCAAAATCGCTTGCATCACACATGATTTCAAAGGGTTGCGTCCAATCAGGGGGTTTTATGATGGGCGCTGAAATCAGTGCTTGCTTTAAAACTTCAAAGGCCTCAAGACATTTTTGATCAAATTCAAACTCGACATCTTTCATCAACAGGTTTGTTAAAGGTTTAGTTATTCCAGAAAAATTCTTGATGAAGCGTCGGTAGAATCCAGCGTGACCTAGAAAACTCCTTACCTCCCTAACGGTCTTAGGTGGGTTTAGGTCTTCTATAACTTCTATCTTGGCCTTGTCAACTTCTATGCCTCTCTCGGAGATGATGTGTCCTAAAACTATCCCTTCGTTCACCATGAAATGACACTTCTCCCAATTCAGCACAAGGTTTACTTCCACACATCTTTCTAAGATTTTCTCTAAATTCGATAAGCAGTGGTTAAAGTCAAATCCACACACCGAAAAATCGTCCATAAATACCTCCATAATTCCATCGAGATAGTCTGCAAAAATCGACGTCATACAGCGTTGGAAAGTAGCGGGCGCATTACATAGCCCAAAGGGCATTCGTCTGTAAGCGAATGTTCCATAAGGGCAAGTAAATGTAGTTTTCTCTTGATCCTCTAGGTGAATGGGGATTTGGAAAAAACCATAGTATCCATCAAGATAACAGAAATATGAGTGTCTAGCTAGACGCTCAAGCATCTGATCTATAAATGGAAGAGGGAAATGGTCTTTCCTAGTCGCCTTGTTCAGTTTTCTGTAATCTATACACATGCGCCATCCTCCTTCGGTCCGCTTTGCTACACGCTCACCTTTCTCATTTTCCACAACAGTGATACCTCCTTTCTTTGGTACCACATGGACGGGGCTTACCCACTCACTATCTGAAATCTGGTAAATGATGCCAACTTCTAATAACTTAAGGACCTCTTTCGTTACTACTTCTCTCATGATAGGGTTTATTCTTCTCTGATGCTCTCTCGAGGGTTTCGCATTTTCCTCTAGCAGAATCCGATGCATGCATACGGACGGACTTATTCCTTTTAAATCAGAGACTTTGTATCCTAAAGCTGAGGGATATCTTCGCAAGGTATCTAAGAGTTGGTTTGTTTCGATTTGGTTCAGGGTAGAGCTTATTATGACAGGTCGATTCATCTCCTCATCCAAAAAATCATATCTTAGATTCTTGGGTAGTTCCTTAAGTTCTATGGTAGGTTTCTTGGTGCACGGCATAGGGTCAGAGGTAAGTGCTAAGCATTCAAAAAGGTTGTTAATGTAAGGTTCCATACTCTTGAATCAGTCATCCTCTAAAATGGGGGTAGAAGGTAATCTGATTAAGGAATCATTGAGCTCATTTACGCACTAATCGATGACGTCGATGGCATAACATGCATCTTCGATCACTGGTGCCATTAGGAATTTTGATAGAATGAACTCGATCGTTTCATCTCCTACCTCAAAAGTCAGCTTCCCTTTCTTAACATCTATTATAGCTCCAGCGGTCGATAAGAATGATCTTCCTAGAAGGATTGGGATGTCATCATCTTCTTTGATATCCATAACTACGAAATCAGTCGGAATGTATAACTGACCAATTTTGACAGGTATGTCTTCCAGAATACCCATGGGGTATTTAACGGATCTATCAGCTAGTTGTAACGACATCTTAGTAGGTTGAAGCTCTCCTAGTTTTAACCTCTTACAGACAGCCAAGGGCATCAGACTTACGCTCGCTCCTAGGTCTAGAAATGCTTTGTCTATCATATGATTTCCTAGGAAGCAAGGGATAGAAAAACTTCCAGGATCTTTATCTTTCTTGGCAAGTTTATTCTCGGATATGGAATGACATTCTAAAGGTTTGGGATCGTTGAGTCGTCCTTTGTTGGACAAAATATCCTTCAAGAACTTAGCATATGATGATATCTGGGTTATTGCTTCGGTAAAAGGGATTTCTACGTGGAGTTTCTCTATTACCTTAATGAACTTTTGGAATTGGTTTTCTGTTTTAGTGTTTTTCAATCTTTGTGGAAATGGAATGGGTGGCTTGTAAGGTTGTGGTGTGTGATTCTCTACCTCTGGTTCTGATTGCTTTTCGGATTTCTCTGGTTCCTCTACCTGGCCTTTTGGTTCAGCATCTTCCTTAGGTTTTTCTGATGAGCTTAGGTTAGGATTTTTCGGTCCTTCATAAGTTGTTCCACTTCTTAGGGTGATAGAATTTGTTGTCCCTTTGGGGTTAGGTTGGGTTTGTCCAGGGAATTATCCTCCAGGTACAACTTGTGCAGAGGTAGTTTGAGCTACTTGTGAAATCTGGGTTTCAAGCATTTTGGTGTGGGTCATCATCTGGTCAAACTTGGTTTCCAGTTGAGTAACTAACTTGTTCGTGTGAATGTGTTGGTTCATAAACTCCTTATTTTGCTGAGTTTGACTCTGGATAAAGGTGTCTATGGTTTCTTTAAGGTTCGGTCTTGGGGGCACAACTTGCATAGGTTGGTTTTGTGTTTGGAATCCTTGGGGTCTCGAAGATCCGGAATTTTGGATGGGATTGTTGTTCTTAAAAAGGAGAAATTCGGGTGATTCCTCCATCCAGGATTGTATGTGTTCGAGAAAGGATTTCCTTGGATATAGTTGACTTGGTCTGAGCCAAAATTGTTCAAAAGGTTACAATCAACTATTTGATGCCCTTGAATACCACAGAGCTCGCACTCCGATTGGATTACTGCCACTATGGTAGGGTTTTGAGACATGTTTTCGACTTTCAAGGCCAGAGCGTCCATCTTAGCATTCATCATGTCCATGCAACTTATCTCATGCTTTCCTCCATGGCTCTCCTTTTTCTCTACCGTTGCTCGTTCTATCCCCCATTGGGCGTGGTTTTGGGCCATGTCCTCTATTAGGGCACAAGCGTCGGGATAAGGTTTGTTCATTAACGCTCCGCCAGCGGCAGCGTCAATAGACATTTTCGTGTTGTAATGGAGTCCATTATAAAAGGTGTGTATGATTAACCATTGCTCTAGGCCATGGTGCGGACAGGCTCTCAAAAGTTCTTTATATCTTTCTCAGGCATCAAAAAGTGATTCTCCTTGGTTTTGAGTGAAACTGGTGATCAGATTCCTAAGGACATCAGTCTTACTTAGTGGGAAATATCTGGTAAGAAAGGCTCTCCTAAGGTCTTCAGAAGTTATTATTGAGTTGGCTGGAAGGGCGTCTAACCATTCATGGGCTTTACCTCTAAGGGAGAAAGGAAACAATCTTAAGAGGATGGCTTCAGGTGTGGCTCCATTTTCCTTAAGGGTGTCAGCTAACTGGATAAACACTTTTAGGTGTTGATTTGGATTCTCTGTAGCGAGACCAGCGAATTGGTTTTGTTGAACCAGTTGAAGTAATGAGGGCTTAAGTTCAAAATTGTTGGTTGTTATAGCGGGGTTTATGATACTGGAACTGGGCTCCTCATTAGATGGTTGAGCAAACTCTTTAAGCGGTCTTTGGATACGATCTTCAGCCATAGCTTTCCTTAATTTAAGGATAAACGAACGTGCTCGGGTGTAACGTTCGGGTTCCACTAAAGGATTTAATAGGTTACCGGTGCTATGATTTCTACGCATCTACCGGCTAGAATAGCCTTAGTCTAAACGGGATAACAATAGAGTACGAAATTTGACAAAGTTAGTCCCCGACAACGGCGCCAAAAACTTGATGGGTCTGTAACGTATAGCCTAAATATAGTACTGCAAGTGCACAGCCTATCGAAGTAATATAAGATTATCGAACCACAGAGACCAATCGTCAATCTATCAACACTATTGTTAAGGTGCTTATCTAAGGTGAACAGGAATATTGTTGTGAGTGCAGTGCAACAAGGTAAGTGAGCGAAGTGAATAACAGTTTAAAGCGATAGGTTGGAATGTAAATCATGAAACCAGACTATATTCTAGACATGCATCAGTGAAACGACTCATGGGGCAGTAGTCTCTATTTGTAGCAAAGAACCAATTTAACAGGAACTTGTAGCTTTTGGCTACTAAGAACCGAATTTACTCTTTAATTTAACTTCCTTTATTGTCACATATAAAGGGTGCCTTTCGCGTTAAAGCAGTAAATCTATTTTTAAGAAATTGATAGTTTTGACTTAATAGAAAAGTGATTTTACTTGGAAAGATTAACTTAAAGAGACTCTTGGCTTTTGACCAAGAGTCAGATTTCAAACCTACAAACGCGTCCGAAAATAGTTTCAAAATCGTTTTCTAAAAAGAGTTAATGATTCCTATTTAACCAACCAAATCGCTTTCGCTTCTTTTGCTTGGTTAAATAATAATCAAGTCTATCTTTGATATGGACGGCTTTCGATCTTACCCAATAAACATTTTAAAGCATAATTTGACTCAAGTTAAAAGTAAAACATCCCCAGAGTATTTTCACTAACACTACAATTAGAACACAGACATGATCACAATCATTACATTCAAACCCTTATGATTTAGCCAGACATAGTAATTGCGAGTCTATAACACATGTAGACTATGGTAAGTGCGCTTAGAGTCTATAGAACGTGTAGACTATGGTAAGTGCGTTTAGAGTCTATAAAACGTGTAGACTATGGTAAGTGCGTTTAGAGTCTATAAAACGTGTAGACTATGGTAAGAGCAGGAAAATAAATAAAGCAAGTAAATTGAACCTTACTCCGATCGGAGATTGAATCTTGAAACAAAGTGAAGGCTGGTATGATAAATTTCAACCAAAGTACTCCAAAACTCGATTACAACTCAATCTACACCGTAGTAACTCCCCGATGTGAAGAGGTTACTACTTTACAGATACTGATGGTATATGGCTTAAGTTAGTACTAAGCTTGGATAAAAAACGAAAATGAAAAACTAACTATATATAGTGGATTCTGGATCAGCGTAAAGACAGGAGTGCCTCTCAACTCCTTTTGGGCGGGAGTCTTTTTGTGAAGGCCACGGGCGCGGTGAGGAGTAACGGACATGATCGTGTGATCGTGGCAGTTGGCTCCATCATGAAGTGGGCCACGTCATCGCGTCCCCTATAGCCGGCGCGGTGCAGAACGCCATAAGCATAATTCTTCGTGAAAAAACCTATTTTCTTGGCGTTTTGGCTCGTTTATTTACTAGAGGCTCCGAAAGGTCAAGAATTCTGAAAACAAAGGAAATACAAGCATAATACGAGAGAAAGATAGTAAAAACTAAGGAAAACATGTGATATTCGAGCCAGAAACATAGTGCGATTTAGTGTGTTCAGTAAACAAATTACACAAAATGAATACAATGATTTTCACACAAGTAAGAACAAAAGCCCTTTTGTGTGTAGTGTTTTCTCTTTCTCATATGTTTCTCAAGATGCAAATTTCACGTTCAGTAACTTGTTAAAACTGTTCAAAAGTTCTTATTTCATCCTTCCAATGGCTTCTTTATATATGCATATAAAAGATTCGTTGGAGGGTGGAAGAGGAATTCTGAAACTCCAGTTGTATTATTGCATAACTGTTTGTGAAGGTGGGAGACAAAATGGTACAATAGTATTGTCCTTAATCCAAAAAATCAGTATAGTGGAAGGAATATTTGATCTTGTATTGTGTATTATTTTCTCGCGTAAAACCTTTTTTATCTTATCTTCTAATTCTCTGGGGCTTCAGAATGCGTGTTGGTGAAGCATGCTTAGAAGGATAAAAAAACAGCAAGACAATCTTTTAGAACCTTGTCTTCAGAACTTGGTCTTCAGAATCTTCAAAACTTGTGCAACACAGAATATCAGAGCTTGAAAATCTTCAGAAGCTCCTTTATCAGAGTCAGAGTCAGAAGCCATTTGATGAGTATTCTTTCATAAGCATTCCAAAACTTGACTTTTCCTTGTAACGTGCACTTTGATATCTCTTCTAAGTCAGAGTGTGTTGAGTTCAGAAATTAATGATGTCACACATCATTTCTTCAGAGTCAGAATCTGTTAGCATTCAGCTACACACTAGACAAAACCATTAGGATTCAAAATTATTCTCTAAGAAACAATGTATTGTTATCATCAAAACTAAATACCAGATGCAGAACCAAATCTTATTCTCACATGATTCTTATGATACTCTCCCAAAGTGAGGTTCACTGCAATCATCTACACACCAAGTATACTAGAAAGTGTAGGACCACGTCAAAATCCTCCCTACAAAAAGGGTTTGAGTCTTTCAAGACTCCCCCTTAAGTGGGATCAAATGTGTTTACAAATACTCAACCTGTTTTTTGAAAAGGAGTATGATTAAGCTTAAATTGTTCCATAAACGAGCTTAGATATAAGTACTATCACTCTGACCCTCTTGAAAAAGGGTATAGTAAGGCTAAAAAACCAACAAAGAAATGAAAAAAATAAAGAAACTAGGCTGAAATAACCATTCATAAAAATAATAACTTCAAATAAAATTCAATCAAAGAAATATATTATTGAAGGAAATATATGTCTTATCACAACACAAAGATAAAATCAAAATATAGAACAATACAAGAAAGGTCAAAAGATAATAAGGACATTGGACACTTTAAAGGTATTTAATTTTTACTTTGTCGCAGATTCCTTGAAACAAAGGATTTCATATTCCATGTCTCTATGAAACCAATGAGGTAATAAAATATCAATTCCCACTTGTAAACAAGAGCATACAAATATGTTATTTTATCTAACACCACCAATGGTGGATCTGGCATGACATCTTCCCCACCTCTAAAATATTGAATCGATACAAGAAGAACTTGAAATCTCTCTGGTATAGCATTAATTCCATGGAGACAACTCATTCTTTCCCAAAAGAACCAAAGGTTTGACATGTGGCTCTATGTGTAAAACATGACAAACAAGTTTTGATAATGACAAAGGGGGTCAAATCAAGATATCATTAACATCACCAAAATAAGAAAAAAGATCAACTTAAATAAAAAAAAGTAGGATGATGATTGATGTAATTTCTCTAAGGTTGGCATGTATTTTGGTAAAACATACTAAGGAAGATCTTGTTTAAAGAAATGCAAGATGACCTAGCATTCAGACTTCTACATGTCAAACAAGATGTCACAATATGTATGGTATGACATCCTGACTCCATAAGCTGATCTGTCAAGTGAATCAAGCGTTTTTATTGCTAGAGGAATCTCGTGTTTCAGCTACAGAATATTTGGAATAATTAATTAGCTGATGTGTTTTCCAAGATTGATTCAATCAAGAGATTTCCACACTTTCTATTATTGGAGACAATATAGGAAAGTTTGGATTGAAGACCTATTTTATTGGAGAACAAGTATCAGATTTTTGGTAGCCTCTTTGTTGCGTTTTGAAGCCCATTCTAGTCAATGTTAAACTTATAAATAGAAGGGTTGTAACCTAGTTTTAGGTGGAACTGATATTTTGTGTTTTAGGGTTATAGGAATCCTTATTTTTGTAAGTTCCATATGTGTATATTCACAAACCTGTAGGTGTGGAATGTTGTGTGATCTTCGAAGCTGCTAAGCACAGAGAGTATTTTGTCGTCATAAGCTTTTAAGCATTGAGGATTGTGTGTCTTCTATTTTATTGCATCTGTTATTTTGTCACAGGGTGTTGTGACTGAAGGGATTTGAGGAGGGCCTCATACCTAGGTGAGTCTTAGGTAGAAGTCATAGAAAGGGTAGTGATTAAGTGAAGAGTTGTAAACGCGGGAGTTTAACTCTGAATTGATACTATCGGATATTGGTTTCGTCCCTAGCTTTGTAGCCCCCAAAGTAGGAAGGTTTTTCCGAACTAGGTTAACATATCGCTGTGTTCTTTACTTTCTGCACTATTATCATCATTGATTATGATTACTGTTGTTAGCTTGTTCCATTAACAGATATTATATCGTGACATCTCATTCGACGTCATATATCTGATACCAGAATTTCAATTGACTCAAAAAAATCAAATTCAAATGGATAATATCAAGAAACACACTTATCTGCTAAAAGCTTGTCAACTGATCTTGTGCTCAATTTCTTATCTTGATAAGATCTTAATGTAAACTTAATTGTTCTACTCTCTAAGTATTATGATCATATAAACATGCAAATAATGTATTTCAAAACTTCATCTATTTTTAAACATTTTCTGTAAAATCACTTTGGATTAAGCCAAACATTTTAAATACAAAGTAAAATTGATTATGAATATAAATTCGGCCTTTAATAAATCATAACACTTGTGTAATTGATCATGAGGCAAATTTTTTTCTTAGTAATCGATTATAAAGACCTAGTAATTGATTATGTCTCTCATCCAACAAAACTTTCCTTTAAAACATACGAGTTTTGGGGGGAGAACACCTTCTTCTCTACTCTTACCTTGCTCCTGAGTTTCATACTCACTTCAAATATAATATTAATGTTGAGAGAGTAATTACTTAGTAGATATTTTTTGCGCAACTGTTACTTTATTTTTCTAATATGTAATTGTGAACCAAGAAAGGGATGTTCTCTTGAACTCTAAAAAGATATAAATATTGCAAGATGAACCTCAGATAAAATCTTAGCGTAAGAAGGTTGTGGGTTGTTCATATGTTAAAAGCTTTATGGTAGCGGAATTATCAAGGTGCGATCCTTGGGGACTTGAGTAGGCCTTGTGGTTTTAGACCAAACTAATATAACTCTGATGTGTTCCTTCTTTTTCCCTTATCTATTATATTAATGTCTTTTATTTTTTGCTATCATTCTCTTACTATAGTCCATTCTTAAAATCAACCTAAAAAATGCTTTAATTTGTTTAAAATTTTGAAAGATCTTATTATAATAATTCATTCCTTCCCTTCTCTTGTGTTAGATGGGAAACATGAACCAACAAAAGAAAGCACATTGTTTCTCGATGGTAACAAGTTATCTAAGGAGCCTACTCTTGGACATGCATATTCATATAAAATATTTCAAAACACACAAGTTCATCATTGAGTATCATTTTATTCTTGGATTCACTATAAATAAATGGTAAGAATAATATATTTGACCCATGAATAACTTTTTACGCTTTACTAGACAGTGATACATATAATATCATAAGATAAAAGAAAGAATGCAAGATGTAATAATGAATGTAAAATATAGTAATAAAAGGAGGTATTCATAGACACACACAAAAATAATTATAATTTAATGAAATCACATGACACATGAAAAACACATAGAAATTAATGAAATCAAGCAATATGCAAAAAAAATACTTAGCAAACACAACATCCATATTAATGCAAGAAGCGGTGTAAAATCTAATCAAATGTGTGAAGAACAAATAAAAAATGTTAAAACACCAATAAACATAAAAGAGCACAATGAATAATTAGTACTCCTCATTCATTACAACATAATTATATATAAACGCATTAAATTAATATCCTCCTGCCTTGTACTTAAGAAGAAAAAAACTACGAAAACTTTACCCACATTGGAAAAAGCTTATCATCCTTGAAAAATTTAAGAGAGCCATCTTCTAAGATATCATAAAATCGATGGAGCAGTCGTACCTAGGGATGAAAATGGATATTATAAAGTCTTTCTAAGACAATGGTGGTCAGGTTGTGTGCCCCATTGAAGTGTCTATGATGTGGTAAGGATATCAATAGTGGTACAAGTGTATGTCAATAAAAGAGCTTTCGCTTGAGGGGGAGCAAAGTAGATGGACTCATAATTGAGGGGGGGGGGGGGGTAATATTGTGATACAAGTGTGAGTTAGAAGTCTCATATTGCTTGAAAAAGTGGAGGTTGGACACTTTATAAGTGATAATAGCCATAGATCTAATGGCCTTAAAGTTTTAGGTGAATATGTAATGTCTCTCTCATTTATATATTGCTCTTGACCCAATATGGATGATACTCCTCATGACTCATCACTCATTTGATAAATATGATACACGTGTCGTCCATGACCTATGTGGGTATTATCAAATGGTTAATATGTAGATTTTGAGATATATACCATATTTTAATAAAAAAATTGTAGTAGATTTTAATTACTTAAAATTTCTTAATCCTAATTTTAAAATATAAAAAATATTCGTACATTTCACTTTAGATTTAACAAAAAATTAACCAACAAAAATAAAATACATACATTCATTTCCTCCCCCCTTTTCCTATAGAACAATAGTTTCAAATTCAACAAAAATAATAACAATGACAATAGTAATATTTCCAAGGGAAATCAAATTAATATATATAGTTTTTATCTGTTGCTATAAAATTTCCAATAATGTAGATTTTCGTTTTTCGCTTTCTTTACCTCGGCACGAGAGTTGATCTCATTCTCCACCTTCTTCTTAACCCTCACTAAATTAACTTGAAAACCATCAATATGTTTGTAGTAAATTTTATCTTTTCTTTATAAGCCTAAAGCTCTTCCTTGTCTTTGGTAAGCTTGCTCTAAGCAATAGAAAATGAATTATATTTGTCAACAACAACTTGACCAAGCCAAGATACATGAAGAAGATATCCTTCTATCCCCTCTCCCCCTGCAAATCAGTGGACTTTCTTTTAACACCTACACATGGAAAAAAATTTATTTTAAAATGTTTATAAGATGATTGAAATGGGAAAATCGACCACAACCACTAAAAGACACCTAGGTTCCCTTACAGACAAAGGAATAGACAAAAGCCAAACTATTTGGGTGAAGTTGTAAAGGCGCCAAATTAACCACCTTAAGCACCACATACTCAAATTTGGTAAAGGAAATCCGAAATCCCACATCCCGAATAACAAAGTCTTCCATATGAAAGGCCTTAAAAATACCTTTTAGGGTATTTCATCACGACTTGTTTCCCAACCTTAATAGGTTCTACAGTAAAATCTTGTTCAAATAGATGAAACCTCACGACTAAATCGGAATGAATTCACAATAGACTAATCATAATACTACAGATTATAGTTTTAATGTGTTAGAACAAGATTTGTTCTGATCAATATTCTTAGTTTTGATGATAACAAGGATATGAATTTTGTGTTAGATAATGTGGTACTCTAATACATTGCAATTTCCCTTTCAGGAAATATATAAAGAGTATGCACAAATCAGCGCTCAGAAGCTTTGTCTCAGAAGGTTCAGCATGCAACATCAGAACATGGTCTGGCAAGACATCAGAAGATGGTCAAGGCAGAATCAGAACATGGGTCTATGGAAGCATCAGAAGAACTTGAGATCAGAAGCAGAAGCACTGAAGTTCTCATGGTATCACGCTCAGAAGCACTTCAAGGTCAGAAGACAAGAAGATGCTATGCACCAAGCTGTTTGACTCTGATGATATTCAAATATTTTATTCACAAACATCATATCAGAAGAAAGTACAGGTGGCAGGCTACGCTGACTGACAAAAGGAACGTTGGAAGCTATTAAAGGCAACGTCAGTAGACGCAGCGTGAACAAGGCTCGAGGTAGTTGACAAAAGCGTGAAACATTAAATGCAAAGCTGTACGGAACACGCAAAGCATTAAATGCGCTCAACGGTCATCTTCTCAAACGCCTATAAATATGAAGTTCTGATGAGAAGCAAGGTTACCAATTCTGAACGAAATTATTCTGAAAGACTTGCTGAAACGCTGTTCAAACTCAAAGCTCAGAAACTTCATCTTCATCAAAGCTCACTACATTGCTGTTGTAATATATTAGTGAGATTAAGCTTAAACGTTAAGAGAAATATCACTGTTGTGATTATAGCTTTTCAGAAGCATTTGTAATACTCTTATTTGATTACATTAATTTGTAAGTAACTAGAGTGATCAAGTGTTGATCAGGATACTCTAGGAAGTCTTAGCTTGTGTCTAAGCAGTTGTAATTAGAGTGATCACGTGGTGGTCAGGATACTCTAATAAAGTCTTAGCTTGTGTCTAAGCATTAGTTCCTGGAGTGATCAGGTTGTGATCAGGATACTCTAGAAGACTTAGTCGCGAACTAAGTGGAAAACCATTGTAATCTGTTGCGATTAGTGGATTAAATCCTCAGGTGAGGTAAATCACTCCGTGGGGGTGGACTGGAGTAGTTTAGTTAACAACGAACCAGGATAAAAATAACTGTGCATATTGTTTTTATCGTTCAAGTTTTTAGACTACACTTATTCAAACCCCCCCTTTCTAAGTGTTTTTCTATCCTTCAATTGGTATCAGAGCACCGGTTCTAAGGTGCAAGCACTTAACCGTTTTTAGAAAAGATTTAGGAAGAGAAAAACGCTTCAGTAAAAGATGGCTGGTGAATCTCAATCAAATTCAACTGCATCTACATCTGGCTCTGCTGAGCAATACAATGGTAACAATGGTTATACTAGACCACCAATATTCGATGGTGAAAACTTTGAATATTGGAAAGATAAACTGGAAAGTTACTTTCTTGGTCTGGATGCTGATCTATGGGATCTTCTGTTGGATGGTTACAAACATCCTGTTAAAGCTACTGGTGTAAGGCTCACGAGAAGCGAAATGACTGATGATCAAAAGAAAGATTTCAAAAATCATCACAAATGCAGGACTGTTTTGCTGAATGCTATCTCTCATGCTGAGTATGAGAAGATATCTAACAGGGAAACGGCCCATGACATATATGAGTCCTTGAAAATGACTCATGAAGGAAATGCTCAAGTCAAGGAGACTAAAGCTCTTGCTCTAATCCAAAAGTATGAAGCCTTCAAGATGGAGGATGATGAAGATATTGAGAAGATGTTCTCAAGATTTCAAACTCTAACTGCTGGATTGAGAGTTCTGGATAAAGGCTACACCAAGGCTGATCATGTAAAGAAGATCATCAGAAGCTTACCCAGAAGATGGGGCCCAATGGTGACTGCATTCAAGATTGCGAAGAATCTGAATGAAGTTTCTTTGGAAGAGCTGATCAGTGCCCTGAGGAGTCATGAGATTGAACTTGACGCTAATGAACCTCAGAAGAAAGGTAAGTCTATTGCATTAAAATCTAATATTAAAAAATGCACTAACGCTTTTCAGGCTAGAGAAGAAGATAAACCAACTCTGGAAGAGCAAGCAAAGGAAGTTCAGAGGCTTCAGAAGTTCAAAGAAATTTGAACGAGGAGAATCTTCTGGTGACAGAAGATCTGACAAGAAGAAGGCTGTCTGCTATGAGTGCAATGAGCCTGGACATTACAAGAATGAGTGTCCGAAACTTCAGAAGGAGAATCCCAAGAAGAAGTTTCATAAGAAGAAAGGTCTTATGGCAACATGGGATGATTCTGAATCAGAATCAGGATCAGACTCTGAAGGAGAGTAGGCAAACTTTGTGCTGATGGAGACAGAAGATGATGGATCAGAATCTACATCAGAATCAGATTCTGAAGAGGTATTTTCTGAACTATCTAGAGAAGAGTTAGTTTCCAGTCTAACAGAGCTTCTTGAATTAAAATCTCATCTTAGTATCAAATACAAAAAGCTGAAAAAGCAATTTGAATTTGAAACTAAGAAGCTTGAGTTGGAAAATTCTGAATTAAAAGAAAAAGTTTTAAAATTATCCAATAATGTTGGATCTCCTTCTGATTCAGAAAAATCCACTCCCAGTCTGAATCATATTCTGAAAGAATATGATTTAAGTTTCAAGAAGTTCTTATCTAGAAGTATTGGCAGAGGTCAGCTAGCTTCTATGATATATGTTGTGTCTGGGAACAAAAGAGTTGGCATTGGTTATGAGGGTGAAATCCCATACACGCTTGAATCTATGGATGATATGAAAATATCATACAAGCCTCTGTATAACCAATTTAAATTTGGCCACTCCCATGATATTAAGCACACATCACATGCACAAAGTTTTCACATAACACACACCAAGAAGCATGTGACACAACCTAAGAAATATCATGGAACTAAGAATAAGAAGTATCATACTGTTCCTCCTGTTAAATAAAATTCTAAACCCAAGTTCAATCAGAACTTGAGGAGAACTAACAAGAAAGGACCCAAGAAATTGTGGGTACCTAAGGAGAAGATAATTTATGTTGCAGATATCCTTGGCGGCAAAGAGGACAGAAAGCAAAATGCCATGGTACCTGGACTCTGGGTGCTCGCGACACATGACGGGAAGAAGGTCTACATTCCAAGACCTGGTGCTTAAACCAGGTGGAGAAGTCAAGTTTGGAGGAGATCAAAAGGGCAAAATCATTGGCTCTGGAACCATAAGTCTTGGTAACTCTCCTTCCATAACTAATGTACTTCTTGTAGAAGGATTAACGCATAACTTATTGTCCATAAGTCAATTAAGTGACAATGGTTATGACATAATCTTTAATCAAAAGTCTTGCAAGGCTGTAAGTCAGAAGGATGGCTCAATCCTATTTACAGGCAAGAGGAAGAACAATATTTATAAGATTGATCTTTCTGATCTTGAGAAGTAGAAGGTGACTTGTCTTATGTCTGTTTCTGAAGAGCAATGGGTCTGGCACAGAAGAATAGGACATGCTAGTTTGAGAAAGATTTCTCAGATTAACAAACTAAATCTGGTCAGAGGACTCCCAAATCTGAAATACAAATCAGATGCTCTTTGTGAAGCATGTCAGAAGGGCAAGTTCTCCAGACCTGCATTCAAGTCTAAGAATGTTGTTTCTACCTCAAGGCCGTTAGAACTCTTGCACATTGATCTGTTTGGCCCAGTCAAAACAGCATCTGTCAGAGGGAAGAAATATGGATTAGTCATCGTTGATGATTATAGCCGCTGGACATGGGTAAAGTTCTTGAAACACAAGGATGAGTCTCATTCAGTGTTCCTTGAATTCTGCACTCAGATTCAATCTGAGAAGGAGTGCAAGATCATAAAGGTCAGAAGTGATCATGGTGGCGAATTTGAGAACAGATTCTTTGAGGAGTTCTTCAAAGAAAATGGTATTGCCCATTATTTCTCTTGTCCTATAACTCCACAGAAAAATGGAGTTGTAGAGCGAAAGAATATGACTCTACAAGAAATGGCCAGAACCATGATCAATGAAACCAATATGGCCAAGCATTTCTGGGCAGAAGCAACAAACACTGCGTGTTATATTCAGAATAGAATCTCTATCAGACCTATTCTAAATAAGACTCCTTATGAATTGTGGAAGAACAGAAAGCCCAACATTTCATGTTTCCATCCTTTTGGATGTGAATGTTTTATTCTGAATACTAAAGATCATCTTGGTAAGTTTGATTCTAAAGCACAAAAATGTTTCCTTCTTGGATATTCTGAACGCTCTAAAGGCTACAGAGTATACAATACTGAAACATTGATTGTAGAAGAATCAATCAATATCAGGTTTGATGATAAACTTGGTCTTGAAAAACCAAAGCAGTTTGAGAATTTTGCAGATTTTGATAATGATATATCAGAAGTTGAAGAATCAAGAAGCAAAGCTGCAGAAGCTGGCAGTCTCAGAAGCAATGGATCAGAAGATCAAGTTGCTGCATCTTTAGAGAATCTTAGGATTTCTGAAGAACCAACTATCAGAAGATCACCTAGACTTGCCTCAGCTCATTCAGAAGATGTGATTCTTGGGAAGAAAGATGATCCTATCAGAACCAGATCATTTCTTAAGAATGACAATCAAAAGCAGTGATCAGAATCAAAAGGCGTAAAGTCTATTCATATTCTATAGCTGTCATCCATTATCTGATGATGAACACATGTCTGTGCGGTTAGTACAAAGCGTGCAGTTGAAAAGACGCCGACCTAGGTAACTGTGTTAAATCATTTCATTTACCATGTTCTCTCTCCTAATGTAAATTCTCATTAAATGCATAATGATTTCTTTATTTTCAAATCATTTAAATAACCCGCTTCATCTTCATTCCCTCTTTTTCTCTCTTTCTCTCTCTTGTGCATCCCCTTCGTTGCATTTTTTTTAAAACCCTAGTTTTTGATTTGATCTCAAAGCATAATCATCATGAACTCATCTTCTTGTTCATCGAACTCAAAAGAAAGGCTCACCTCTACACAGATCCTTCTACGCAAATATGAGTATGCTCCATTGAAAACATGCTTAATACCCACGAAAGAACTGGAAGTTCTATGTGAATCTGCTGTGGACATCAACAACCTAAAAGCAAATGGCTTTAAGTGTGATGCAAGAATCTTTGAGCAAGGATGGTCTAAGTATCTTGATAGATTGGTTGGTCCAATTTATCCTGAACTTGTGAAGGATTTCTGGGTACATGCAACGGTTACCCCAACTGCCATCATTTCATTCGTGCTAGGGCATGAAGTGGTTATCACTGAAAAGCTCATCAGGAAGCTGTACAATCTGAATGATGAAGAAGGTTGGACTGGTTTTCGACATGCATCAGTTGATTGGTCTAAAGTTGAACAACAAATCTCTCAGACTTTTGGAATTGACTCTAATAACACAGGCACCTTAAGGCCGTTTTATAAAGTATGGGCTGAGATTATTCTGGGTTCCCTTCACCATAGAAAAAGGATGCTCTCCTCCTCCTACATCAGTCCAGATCACAAGTACACTCTTTTCTGCATTGGCAAAAAGACTGAGATCAACATCTCCCATATTCTGTTTGAGAATCTGAAGACTTCTATCTTTGAGTCAAGGGAAGACGAAAGGGCGAAGTACCCTCATATTTCAAGAACGACTATTCCGTTTGGAAGAATGATTTCAGACATTCTAATTGAAAGCAAAGTGCTGGACTCCATCAGAAAACTCAATGCGTCCCATTTTCTTGGAGTAGTTCAAGGTCCCATTTTCAATGGTGTGGATTTGTTCAGACTGGAACTCATTCAAAATGTACCTTCTGTGTGCACAAGCTTTCCTGACATTCTGTCAAGAAGAGTTGCTGTTGAAGGTTTTGCCTCTTTGTTTCAAAAAGAACTGCATCAGGTTGTCAAGCTTTACCTGGAAGATTGTGTTAGGAAGCAATCAGATATTGATCCTGCTTGGATCCGAGGCAGAGTACTTCCGTCCAAGGCTGATCTTCTGAAGAAGGATCAGAAGGAACTAAAGGCTAGGCTAAAAAGAAAATCCCAAGAAGATGAGGCTAAGAAAGCCAAGAAGTTGAGAGTCACTTATGATCCTGACAAGGTGGACTCTGAAGAACGAAGAGATAAAAGGATTAGATATTCCTTTCGCAGAACCAGATCTTCTTCTTCTGTACGAACCTCCAGGCAGGTTTTTACTCCACCTCCTTCTGTCCCTAAACCATCTTTCCAATCACCTCCATCTGAACCAAAAGTAAACTTCACCTTACCAAATCCTTCTCCATCATCCGTCTCCTCTCCCATTCTAAACCCGACACCTTTAAGTATTCTTCCCCCAACTCCTTCTGATAAATCTTTCTCACCAATTCCCTTTACAAATACTCCATCCTCTTCTCAACCTATCCTTTCTGATATTCCATCCTCATCAATCATTCTCTCAGATATCCTTTCTTCCTCATCCACCGCACCTCCGCCTTCTATATCCCATCCCTTACCTACCAGAAAATCCAAACCTTACTGTCTTCTCTACCCTGACTACAAATTCACCTTCAATCCGCCTGAACCTGAACCCTATACCTACCTGGAACTTTTCAGACATGAGGTGATTAGCAGTCTAGATCTTCTGAAGGATGCATTTCTAAATGGTCTGGATGATGTTTCTACAAGAAATCTCTGGAGAAGATTTCGCAAGGATTTTCAAGTAGAAGCAATGGGAGTACAGAAAAGACTAGTGGCTGATGCCCCTGGTTATCCTGGTTACCTTCTGGAGGATGATAATGGTATATACTACCATCCTCTCAGAAATTGTGTTGCTACTGACGAGAAGCCCTTTGTGGATGAATTGGAAGTAGCAAGACTCGCTGCTGCATTGGAAGCCAATCATTGTAGGGAGATTGTAGTCTGGATACCTCAATATCCTGTTCTACTTGGGGATTTCAAGACCCTCTTTGACTTTCTGAGGGCAAACCCTTCTGAGAAAGACCCAATCTTGGTCATTCCAGAAGTTGTTGACCCACCAGAAGTTGAAGGTCCTTCTGCTCCCAGGAATCTTGCTGCCATTCTTCAGGCACTTGAGAATGGAGATTCGGAAATTCCTGCTGCAGAATATGGAGATGCTTCTATGCAAGAAGCAGATGTAGAAGATCATGTTGCTGAATCAGTTCCTGTTGAGGAAATCTCTGCAAATGATCTATCTATGGAAGCTACAGATCACAATGCTATCCCTGTGGATAGAAGCTGTGAAGCTTCTTCTGATGAACCTTCCCGTCTTGCAAGGACTCTGGAAGTTCTTCAGAAGAACCAGGATGAGTTTAGAGCTTTCATAGAGAAGCAGAATGAGCACAACAATGGGGTTCAAGAGATGCTGGCCAAGATCCTGTCAAGGCTAGGGTCGTCTTAGATTGAGTCTGTGTTGTTTTGTTTTTGCTTTTGCTGCATCTGTTTTGTGCATCTTGTCTTCCTTCTCTGTGTGTACTTCTGTACTTGTCTGTGTGAACTTCAATGAAAATCATCCTTTTTCTTCCGTGTGTTTCTTTTTGTTTTTATCTGAATCTTTTATGTTTTTGATGATATGACAAAAAGGGGGAGAAATATGTGATAAATGATTTGATTTAATTAGTTGCTTTACTAACAGAACTTGCAAAGTTATATGTTTTTAAGTTGTGTTGTTGCAGGAATCAAAGATTCAAGATCAACATAAGAAGCAACAAAATGAATCAAGCTCTTGGATTCTTGAAGCAAGCTGAGTGCTAGGAAGCTTCAGAATCAGAAGCAAAAAGGAAGAATGATCAGAAATTCTGATAATTGAATATGATCCAAATCATTGTCTATTTGCTCTGATACATTGTCTATTGGATCTGATATATTCTATATGGCTTATATGGCTCTGATATATATTTTGTGTTCTGATACACATTTTATGTTCTAACTCATTCATGCTGACTTTTGTCGTTTAGTTTTGTTCTGTAACATTTCAGGATGTAGAGATGCTCTGATGATGCTCTGGTACATTCAACAATGTTCTGATACAATCTAGCATGAAGTGATGTAAGAAGAAATTCAAAGCTCTGAAGCTATCCGAGGGAAGCAGAAATCAGAAGCTGTGAATGTTCTAAAGATCCAGAAAACTCAAGTTCTGAAGTTGTCCTAAATGGAAGCATGAATCAGAAGCTGTGAATGTTCTGAAGATCAAAGAAATTCAAGTTCTGAAGCTGTCCTAAATGGAAGCATGAATCAGAAGCTGTGAATGTTCTGAAGATCAAAGAAATTCAAGTTCTGAAGCTGTCCTAAATGGAAGCAGGAATCAGAAGCTGTGAGTGTTCTAGGGATCTAAAGAAATTCAAGTTCTGAAGCTGTCCAATGGAAGCAGAAGTCAGAAGCTATGAATTATCAGAAGACAGAAGCTTATGTGATCGTCTCTACCGAAATAATCAGGGAAGTCTTTTATTATTAAAGTTCTTCGAGTATTTATTTCAGGGGGAGATTATTCATCTCAGGGGGAGATTGTTAATCTCAGGGGGAGACATATTCACATGCTTATGCTATAGCTGTGTAATTTGTCTTTAGCCGTCTGCTCTTTCTGATCGCAAATTCATATCATTTATATATGTTTTTGTCATCATCAAAAAGGGGGAGATTGTTAGAACAAGATTTGTTCTGATCACTATTCTTAGTTTTGATGATAACAAGGATATGAATTTTGTGTGAGATAATGTGGTACTTTAATACATTGCAATTTCCCTTTCAGGAAATATATAAAGAGTATGCACAAATCAGCGCTCAGAAGCTTTGTCTCAGAAGGTTCAGCATGCAACATCAGAACATGGTCTGGCAAGACATCAGAAGATGGTCAAGGCAGAATCAGAACATGGGTCTATGGAAGCATCAGAAGAACTTGAGATCAGAAGCAGAAGCACTGAAGTTCTCATGGTATCACGCTCAGAAGCACTTCAAGGTCAGAAGACAAGAAGATGCTATGCACCAAGCTGTTTGACTCTGATGATATTCAAATATTTTATTCACAAACATCATATCAGAAGAAAGTACAGGTGGCAGGCTACACTGACTGACAAAAGGAACGTTGGAAGCTATTAAAGGCAACGTCAGTAGACGCAGCGTGAACAAGGCTCGAGGTAGTTGACAAAAGCGTGAAACATTAAATGCAAAGCTGTACGGAACACGCAAAGCATTAAATGCGCTCAACGGTCATCTTCTCAAACGCCTATAAATATGAAGTTCTGATGAGAAGCAAGGTTACCAATTCTGAACGAAATTATTATGAAAGACTTGCTGAAATGCTGTTCAAACTCAAAGCTCAGAAACTTCATCTTCATCAAAGCTCACTACATTGCTGTTGTAATATATTAGTGAGATTAAGCTTAAACGTTAAGAGAAATATCACTGTTGTGATTATAGCTTTTCAGAAGCATTTGTAATACTCTTATTTGATTACATTAATTTGTAAGTAACTAGAGTGATCAAGTGTTGATCAGGATACTCTAGGAAGTCTTAGCTTGTGTCTAAGCAGTTGTAATTAGAGTGATCACGTGGTGGTCAGGATACTCTAAGAAAGTCTTAGCTTGTGTCTAAGAATTTGTTCCTGGAGTGATCAGGTTGTGATCAGGATACTCTAGAAGACTTAGTCGCGGACTAAGTGGAAAACCATTGTAATCTGTTGCGATTAGTGGATTAAATCCTCAGGTGAGGTAAATCACTCCGTGGGGGTGGACTGGAGTAGTTTAGTTAACAACGAACCAGGATAAAAATAACTGTGCATATTGTTTTTAACGTTCAAGTTTTTAGACTACACTTATTCAAACCCCCCCTTTCTAAGTGTTTTTCTATCCTTCATAATGATCACTAGAAGAACACTCATGAGAGCCACAAATAGATCATGAATGCATTATGAATAATACAAAGCATAACTTATTACATAATTATTCTCATGACTACTCACACTTCATCCACCTAAAGCATCATATCTACTAGAAGTGCTACTAAAACCTATAATCTCCCAAAAGTAGCCACTCCAATTCATATTCCCAACACGCTTCTTAAATTGGGAGTAACACATTTCAGCAAAATCTTGGTCTATAATAAGAGGTATCACAACCTCCCCTACATGGTATATATTTTTTAGAATCACCATTCTACATAGACTATAAACTATAAAATGAAAGCAGAGGGAAAAAATAAATATCTTAGCACAAAATAAAGGAATTAACATCAATATCTTATCACCATTATAGGAAAATCTCCATTGCATACCTTATGCTTAGAAAGTTATGGAATGCTATAAGTATAGAAGGCTATGAGTCAAGTCTCAAATAAACATGTGCCTCAACCCCAACATTGAGAGTCCACCACACTAACATATGGGTGGTCCTACTGTTATCATGGGATTTTCAAATTAACAAACTCGACATAAGGGAAAGGAGCTAATAGAATACTTAGTGAAATGATGATGTTGATTGTGTTTCGATAGGAATGATTGTTGGCCTAGGGTGTCGAAATTTCTATGTTAACTCTAAGACTTGGGACTTAGCATATTTTTTCCGACTATGGAAGATAGTATTCTCATGGATCTGACAAGGGTGATGGTCGACATTGGAAGTTGAAGTGAAACGACGAGATCATATTGAATAATTGTTTTTTAGTCTTATCCATTCAGTAAAAATGCATGGAAGCAAGTTAGAGAATTAAAAAACATGCAGTAAGATACGTGTAAATCACTAGAAATAGAGTCGTTGTAGGTGAAGGTGTAAGAAACACAAGAAAGGGGGGTTTGAATTAGGTTGCACCAAATGTAATCTTTTCGCAACTCAAACACAAAGTTAGCAAGTGAACAAAAATAAATGAAATAGCTATTTTTATCTTGGTTCACTATTAACGAAGTTACTCCCGTCCATCCACCAAGGTGATTTGCCTTATCAACAATGACTTAATCCACTATAATCCAACCAATTACAGACAACCACAATAATTTTGATCAACCTTGTTAACAACCCCAATAAGTTCAGCTGGTCCTTATTGCCAAACCACTCTAACTCCAGCCAAAGTCTTCTTGAGAATTCTGACTATCTCTTAGTCCCCCAAAGCATCTATCAACCACCATTGATTATAAAGTGTGTATAAAAAGAAGCTTCTAATAATCAGATTATACAATGTTTAAGTACAACAACACAAAAGTGTTGAAAGCAAGATATGAACAAAAAGTCTTTGCTAAAAATATAAAACTATACAAAGGATATCTCAAAAGAGTTTATGCAACACTTTGGTGTAGTTTTGTAGAACTGGTTAGTTGATTTCAAATTCATCCAATTCTTCCTCTTATAGCTAAAAATATATATTCTTTGAAGGGTAGAATGGGAATCACAAATTTAGCTATAAAGTCCCCAATGGTCATGGTGGGAATGGTAGATAACAAGTACATATAGGATTGTTTTTATGCCACCCTATAAGAGTAGAGGTCACAGTTTACATTTGTACTTTTATGCTCACCATCACACACAAGTCATTCTTGATCTTGGTCTTCTATGTCTTTAGAGGCTTCTGATTGTATGTTGATTGAAACATGTAGTAGAAGGAATAAAACTCGAGTCTTCTTCACCTAAGTCTTCGAGTCTTCAGAACCTGTTTAGCAGAACCTTGTCTTAAGAGTCTTCAGCACTTGGTCTTCATAAGTAATATTTTAAGATCCTCAGAACCTGTTCAACAGAACCTAGTCTTCAGCATCTTCAGAACTTGGGACAACAGAAGTAATGTCTTCAGATCTTCAAAATTTGTTCAGGAGAACCTTGTCTTCAGCATCTTCTGAACTTGGGACAATAGAAGCAAAGCCTTAGAAGGCCTCCAAAGTTTCTTTGCAAAAGGCACAATCAGAAGCTCTTGTACTAACGTTCCTTAGAACTGTTGCAGAAGTAGCATTTAGAATCTCGACTTCCTTTGTAACACACTACAGGTATTCTTCCAAAGTGTTGAGTTCAGAATCTGATGACATCACACGCCTTCTTACCAGAGTCAGAATCTGTTTAGGAAAATCTATACACTAGACATAAACCATTAGAGTACATAATTGTTCTTTAAGATGACATGTAAAGTTATCATGAAAACTAAAGACCAGCTGCATAACCAATCTTGTTCTTACAGCAGGCAGATACTTATGTGGTAGTATATATAGAGATTCTAGTGTTAGAATTCATGGTGGCAATAACATTACAAAAACTCCAAAAAACTCAAAGTACCCAAACAAGAGTCAGAAACGAGTCAGTGAGCGAACATGTATGATTTTGCGCATCAGTTTTTATATATTTAAGCAAAGTCTTTCCCTTTAATTTTCATTTATCGTCTCAGCAATTTACTTTCCCATTTACATTGCTCTTTTATAAAGATTTCGACACAGTCGAAACTCCTTGTCTCTTTTCTTTGCAACTTATATTTTTGTTTTTTATAAAGTTATACTCGATCTCTTTTTTTTAATCAATGAAAACTTTATTAATTCAAAAAATACTATATACAAGGCGATCACCTCAGATCCAGCCATCAACAATACAAAAAGACAAGGAAAGGAAACAATATCCTAAGCTAATTCACCATCAACCTAGTTACATATTTCCTAAGTTTATGATTTAGCCACCCTTTATACACTAATACCTATGATTTTCTCTTCTATCTTCATGTTATTTATATTGTGCCCAGAGATATTCTCAGTTCTATGCTTTCACACTTTATAAATTGTTTCAGTAGCTGGAAACTTTAGAAGAGTAGCTTGTTAGCCTTTTCTCTTACTTCTTGTCGATATCTATTTTTACAACAATAACCAAATACTTTTTTAAGAGTTTACGCACAATATGTCTTAGGATTTACTAACCGACCCTGGAAGTAACATTTTTGAAAACTACCAATTATTTGCCATAAATATCAATAAACACTAAGTACTACCACCCTGGCACAAGAATAAGGGATTATCCCAAAACAAGTTTAAATTGGTCCTACGTCCTTCTTATCATCTCTTTTCTCACCCTTCATTGTCATATAATTCGTATCTATGTTCATTACTATCGCTAGCATGATCCTCAACCCCAAGTTCGGTTGAGCAAGAACAACTTCCATAATAGTAATGAGTTGACCAATTTGATCAACATAATAATTGTAACTATCAACAAAGCAAAAGATTCCGAACATGCAAATATAATTTCTTCTGTGGTAACGCACTAACATTGTTAACACTTTAATATCTTCTATGGTAATTAACGCACTATGGCATGTGGACAAAGGCAAAAATAGCACATGATATGCCACCGTCTCATAAAGTCATCTTTGTAATGGAGTGGAGTAACACCAAAATAAAAGTTTAACATGCAAAAAAATGCTTGGGCTCGACGTAGTGTGTTATTGTCGCCTCCTCATTGTATTGAACATCTTTTGATAAATGAATTACATTGATTTTGTTGTGATAAAAAAAAAAACATGCAAAAAAATGCTTAAAATAGAATCATCATTAATAACTCCACCTACAAATTTGACCTATAAATTTGATAATTTGATGTTTTATGTTAACATTTTTTTAAATTAATAATTATTTGTTACATTAATTTATTCAAACAATTTCAAAGATTAATTATAAATAACTAATATGCCTAATTGACCCAAAAATATTAATATGATGAATTAATGATATTTAATGTTAAGAGAGTCATTTCAAAAATCTAAAACGTAGTAGTTTCACCATCTATATTGGTACACATGGTTATTGTGTGAGTTAGTAACTAGATTTCTTATAATCAAAAGAAATGAATATAATTGAAACATTGAAGCAAGTGTGTGTCGAGAAACGGAGAAAAGCCACCGAATGGGAAAAGGTTGATTCTTCAAAGCTTCCATCATTTTCTTACTAGGGCCACCACTCCCAAGATCGTCTTCTCCTAGCCAAAAATGTTCCCATCTATAAAAGTTGATATTGTTTACTAGTTTTGTGTCATGATTGATGTTATAAAAGAGAACTAGACAAATACATGTATGAATCATAGGGTAATGTATTATAGGGTGTGAAAATTGTTGAACATACAATCATAAAATTAATGAATAGTAAGTCTTTAAAGTATGTGGAGAAGAAGATAGTAAGAGAGAAGAGAATTAGAGAGAGATAATTCAGGGTGATGATAATGGACAATTGCACTAGCTTTTTAGATGAAGATGCCTTCAAGGCATTTATAAAAGTGTTACACAACAATTGGAATCTAAAACAACTCACTAAAGTACAAGAAAAAACTAAAAGTCGGGAGCGTAACCGGTTAACACAAACCTTAACCGATTAACATAAAGATGTATCCAGTTGTAGACTTCCGATAATTTTTTTCCAATAGAAATCGATAAAACCAAGCAAATTGCATTTTCTACCCCTATCTGCTGTCGGAAAGAGAATTCCACAGCCAATAGATCCTTTGATGTATCTCAGGATTCTCTTGGCTACTGCCAAGTGAGACACATTTAATTTCTCCATGAATCTACTCGCAATACTGACACTAAACGCCAAATCTGACCGCGTATTGCACAAGTAATGTAATGATCCAATCAACCTTCTATATTGAGTAGGATCTACATTCTGCTCATCCTCATTCTTGGACAGCTACAACCTTGGTTCAATTGATGTAATGGCAGCATTACAATGCTCCATATCACACTTCTTCAATATCTCAAGCGCACATCTCTTTTGATACATAAGTAGTCCTCTTTTGGACTTGTGGAACTCTATGCCAAGGAAGTATGTCATGATACCAAGGTCACTTATCTCGAATTCTTTCATAAGCTCACTCTTGAATGTAGAAATACTCTTCTCGTTTCTACATGTGATCAATAAGTCATCTACATATAGACAATGAATGATCACACCTTCACTCGTATCCATCTTCACATAAACTCCATGTTCAGACACTCATTTCTTGAAGCCAGCCTCAACTAGTAAACCATGTATTCTCTTGTTCCAAGCTCTCGGAGCTTACTTCAAACCATATAGTGCTTTTCTTAAATTGTAGAACCTTCCCTCTTGGTTTTTCACAATAAAACCAAGGGGATTGTTCTACATACACTTCTTCTTCAAACGGACTGTTCAAAAATGTGAACTTCACATCCATTTGATAGATAGACCAATTGTTGCTATTCGAAATACCAACAACTAGTCTTATAGTTTCGATCCTAGAAACCGGTGCAAATACCTCATCAAAGTCTATACATTCTCTTTGCAAGAATCTCTTTGCAACTAATCGAGCCTTATGCTTGATTAGTTCACCTTTGGGATTTTCCTTCACCTTATAGACCCATCTTACACCAATCAATTTTTTTCCTTTTGGTAGATCACCCAACTCCCAAGTACTATTTTTCTCAATCGATTTCAGCTCCTCCTTCATAGCACAAATCTACTTTGGATCACTAAACGCCCCTTCCATGTTAGCGAGCTTGGATTCAGCCATAAGTGTAAAATGGACTGAATCACCATCATCATTGATTTCATTGTCGCGGAATATCTCTGTAACTCGGTGAACTGACTTTTATTTTTATAAGCAACAATGTTGCAGTAAGCATGAGTCGCCACCGACTTTTATTTTGTCCAATTTTAGGAAAGGTAAAAAGTACAGAAAAAGACCTTTTAAAAAGAAACGGGCTCGGGGGGTAGATTATGAAAAGGGAAGGTGCAAGCACCCTTTTCATCCGTAGTTATCTACGGGCTCTTAACTTGCTTAGCTCATGTTTGTTTGTTTTGAGTTGAAAAAGAGGCATAAGGACTTTAGCGTAAATGCGTAGCCTTAGTTTTGTCGAAAGAGTGTTGAAAAGATATTTTTGTTGAGCTAGGCAGATTAAGAGCACTACCCTAACTAATTGGTCTTTTTCTATGCTTTTTAAAGTTCCTAGGACTATCCATACTATGTAGAAGTAGGTAGTCCTTGTTTATATTGGACGTGCGGGTCATCGAGGTCGTTTTGAAGGCAACAAGTAGAGGTACCTTTAGCAATATTCGAAGGGACGATCATTGTTTCGTAGGCAACCATCCGAGGGACTAGGTCATATTATCGTAGGCAACATCGTGGGTCATCGAGGGACTTATGATCTTTGCAATGATTTTAATCGAGGGACTTTGCCAATGGATACCTCTACCTTTCGAGGGGCTCGACCTTTTAATCGAAGGCAACCAAAGAGGGGCGTACCCTAAGGGTGAGTGCGTGCAAGTGTGTTGGATTCGATTATAGTTTATCTTGTATCTTTTAGTGAGCTAACGTTTGATTCGATCTTGCCATACACACCCTAATTTAACATACATCTAAGCATAATAATAATTAAAAATACAGGAATTTAAAGGTGCAGAAACATAAAAATATTCACTATGATATTTACATTTTTGTCCTATATACATTCTAATGTCAAAATAAGAGCAGTAAAATAAATCAAACATGCGTCATACACGAGATTTTGAGATGAGAGAAGAAATCAGGAGAAAATTGAGATTTGATGGTTAATTAACTAGTTAAAATAAAATCCTAAATTTAAAATTAATTATTAAGTCATTTAGATAAATTAACTAACCTAGACTTATTAAATAAAAATTAAAAAAAAAAAAAAAAAAAAAAGTTATATTTATTAACAACTAAATTATTTTTAAATGGTGAGAAAAAAAAAAAAGAGACAATAATAATTAAATTATGAGTGGTAAAAAAATATTTTGTCAAAAACCTAATTCTACCAGTTATTTGTTAATCAAAATTTTTATGTTAATTTTGGATTAGTTGAGTATTAGATGGTTAATTAGCTAATATTGGATAATTGGAAAATAAAAAGAAAAAAACAAGGGAAGAAAAGGTTAAAAATCTGGAAAAATAAAAGGGGCTCGCTGGGAATCGAACCCAGCACCCCAAGGTTACCACTTCCTTCTCAAACCAACCCATCTGCACGTGTTAATTGAAATAAAAATAACCATCACTGAAAATAAGTAAAAAAAAACATGGTTATGGGGAAAAGTCAACAGCGGAACTGGCCACGCGTGCTAGTCAATTTTCCAGGGGTACTATTCATCTTCCCCTACCTTTTTCCTGCGGATTCTCATAGGGAATTAGCTGCGGATTTTGTTACGAAAAATCCTTCGAAACTCAAAACCTGCATAAACGATATTAACTGAAACAAGTGAAAGCCCAGATCCATGTAAAATCGTGTCCTGAATTCAAATATGGGGTTATTTTGTCCAAAAAACGGACGGAAATATGCATTCGACGAGGGAGATTCGTTATGCCCTAACCATGGCCAAACCTTATTCACGTGTGATAGCTTCGGTTAAAGGGCTCAAACCTGTCTTAAACAATACCATGAACTCATACAAAGCATTAGTTTTAATGGAGAAACGTCAAAACATGATAAACGAAAAATAATAGTATGTGAGTAATATGAACATGAGATTAACGTTATGCATGTTATGGGACCTTATCATTGGTCCATTATCACTTCATACTACCTGTAGAGGAGATTGGGATGACTGCTTAGCCTTGAAGGATGCTATAAATCCGAAAACGAAAACTTGTATTATTTGAGATTTTTTGGAACTTTTGAGAGGCACTTTGAGGCAAGGGTTTCGTCCATGAGGCTGCTACTGTTAGGAATATATAGGAGATCATTTTAGGGTTTACAAACTTGGAAAAGATCATTTGGTTTGATTGAAAAATATTTGTTTTTTAAGAAGAATATGCAAACTTTCCAAATAAGTTTTCAATCTATTTTTCACAACTTTCTCACGTGCAAATTGGCCTTGTTGGGTGAACTTGGACACATTTTCATAAATGGAAAGTTTTGGTGTGATTTTATCTTATTTTATTTTGATTTTATTTGATTTATAGTGAATTTAAATGAATAAATCCAAAAATAAATGAATAAAATAATAAAATAAATAACCAAATGATAAATGGGCCTTTAATGAACTTGAAATTTCGTGGGTGGTGCAAAGATTATGGCCCATCACTTAAAAATGCAAAGTTCTTCACTTAAGTTTTCACGCCTTTCTTGAAAATCGACCAATTTGTATCAATCGTATCTCCCTCATTTTTTATCACATGAAGGTGTTCTTGCACATTTTAGAAAGCTCAAAGAGTCTACTAAAAGATACTTTTGGTTTCACCTTCATTGAACTTACCATGTTCATTTACCGTCCTTTGAGACAAAACGTCTTTTTTGCGATCCTTTAGGAGGACATGTAATGTTTTGGCTTATATCTTCCAAATGAAGCATTTTTGGACCTGGCATGTGAGAGCCAAAGTTGTAGAGAATTCAATCTCCTTCAAATTGAGCTTTGGATGGGAAATTTTTGATGCTCCATGTGAAAGTTATGGCCGGTCAAAGTTCGGTTGACTTTCTTCTAGAAAACCCTAATTTAGGAACTTTAGGTTTTGTTGATTTTTGAACTTTCCTTGATGAATCATGATCAATACTTGATCAAATGATGAATAACACTTCATAATGAGGATGTTGACCAAAAATCAGAAGTTTTGACTGTGATTTGACCCTAGTTTGACTTTTAGGTCAACTAGTCGATTATTGATCGTTTGGGCTATCGAATGAGCAATCTTTTGAATCGAGGCTTGAAACTTGGTATGGGATCTCTTTGAAGCATATAAGAATCCACGAAGTTCACTTGAGGTGTCAGAAGCTGACTTTTCTTTGAGAAGAACAAAACCCTAGTTTGAAGGGTAGTTGATTAGGAGAGTATATACTCAGTCGAGTATTGAGACTTTGATTTTCAAATGATCTTGAGTGGGCAAATTTTGGGGTATGACAATCTCATAATCTTATAGTCCTTGAGGCACACCTTTTTGCCTAGTTGGTCGTTGTCATACCCTAATTTTTTACCCCCCTGAGATGACACATCTTCAGGATTTTCATCAAGTCAAAGCAAGTACCCAGAGCAGTCTGACATTCAATCGAGGATGTTCAAAGACAAGAAAACTCAGGCAAAGGATCAATCAATAGGAGGATTAGTCTCTAACACAATCATGAGACTCAAGAGCTCCATTATTTCACCTATGATTGATTAGACACCCAGTCATCTAAGTACAGAATTACTCGGATCAACAGACCAGGGTTTGGAGCCTTATCAAGGACTAAAATCAGGGAACACTTTTGGGAAACCCTAAAAAGCCCTAGGGGACCATTCAAAGACATCAATCATCTTCAAATAACTCATATGACAAGATCCACTAGACATTACACCTCAATTCAAAGTCTACAGTCATCATTGTCCTCTGGTCGACAATTAGGGTTTTTGACCTAATTCCCCAAGATAGTTGACTTTTAATCAGGGCATGGATCTAAAACTCAAGACATGATCCAAGAGTCTCTATTACCTCAATATAATCCCTTTACATCATTCATTTGAGGAGAAGATCTTGTTTCTACACAAAAGTCCAAAATCTCACCTTATTTGGAAAAAGTCAACTGTATGGGATCGCCATTGACTTTTGTGATTTTTGGTCAAACCATGACTTTCAAGGATCAATATCATCAATATATGGATAATAAAGTCATTTGACCAAGGAAATTCAAAGAAATTCATCAAGGAGCAAAAAGTCGGGAATTAGGGTTTTTTAAGGCATGGTGAGAACTCAAAATTTCACCTACACAACTCAAAAAATTTCCAACATGAAAGTTGTAGATCTTGCAAAATAAAACAACATCTTACAAAGGAACTTTTTTCAAAAGATCAATCATTTAAGAGTTTTGGAAATTTTGGAGTTTTAGGTCATAAACACTTAGAAATTTTTCTAAGTGTTTTAACCTAGTTTTCTTCCAACTTTGACCTCATTTTTCACAAATTTGCCAAAGGATTCTGAAGAAACTCCAAACTAATGATTTGAAGTAGATGTTTAGGGCTTTCCAAATTGTGTTCAACCTTCTCCAAATTCATTTTGAGCTAAGATTTATGCTTGTTCAAAGTTGGCCTCATGAAGTGAAATTATAGGTCATGTACAATTTGGAACTTTGCAATTTTGTGCATTTTGCTTCACTAAGTGATGCTACACGACCTCTAATACATCTGCAAGCATGCTATACATCAATTTCCATCATTGCATAAGGATTGGAGAATATTCTCAAAAACAAGAACATGTGATTATGTAATGATTACATTTGTGAATTTATGGCAAATTGGTGATTCATCAAAGGAATCTTCTCCCAACCAATTCGAGCTCATTTCTGCAGCAAATTTGTCCCCTAAGATCAAGCAAAACCGATGGCTAGGGAGTGGTATCAAAGAGCTCATCATTGCACTTGGGATATTCTTTGAATTTCTTCATGGCTAAGAAACCAAAGTGACTTCATTAAGCAAGCTTACTATCTCCGATTGCTCAGCATCATTTGCCTATAAATAGAGGCCTCTTTCTCATTCAGAAAACACACCAAAGCAACAGAATTCTTGCTTTCTCTTTTCTTTCTTCATACTTAGTTTTTTCAAAGGTCCTTTGGCAAGAAGACTCGGATTCTTCAAACCAAAGCTTTCTCTTTGAAAATAAGTATTCAAACACATTGAGGGAGGCATTTAGAGGTGATCCAAACCTCTGGAACACTTCTGGGCGTGGAGAATCATCATCTTCACCTCTCATTTGGAGCACTTGCAGTTGGAGGACCACAGAACAATTCAGGAGGTTCCAAGCAAGGTTAGGCATCCAGGCACGTTCCTCAGATCATAGTGAAGCTGTTCAGATGGCTGCAGCTCATCTGTAACTCCAGATTCATCATCCTCCATGTTCACTTGAAGCTCAAATTGAAGGAGTCGAGTAGAGCAATTCAGAAGGTTTGAGGACACAACAAGCATCCAGTTAGCATCACTGAGTCCCAAGGAAGCTTTTGGGATCATTCATACAAGCCCAGTTGCTCTCTATCATCCTCACGACCTCCATTTTCAGAGGTAAGTTTCTGAACTCCACCTCTTTAATTTAAGCACTCTTTGTGATAAAGCTCGATTCTATCTTGTTCAGCATCATCAGAGGATTGAAAACCCTCTATCATCATTCATTTATTCATCTTGTGCATCATTTAATTTTAAATTTAGGGTTTATATGTTCTTCGTGTTCATACTGAAATTCTTTAAGTACACTTAGAATAAATAAATTCTGAGATCATGATCATGTTCCTCGTTTGAAAACGAGCAAGTTTGATGTTTGAATCATTTAAAATGGTTGAGAAACCAGAGAGTTAGAAATTTGAGAATTTGAGAGCTTGAGGAAGAAGACGACCATGGCTGTGGCGCGCAAAATTCAAATCCAAGGGCAGGGTTTATTTTATTTTGAGTAGTATGCGTTTTACAAACGAATTCATCGTTTGCCCTAGTGGCCTCACATACGCCCTTAGTCTCCTCATGCCCAAGGTCTGGGGTTCGAATCCCCCTCGCCCCAGACTTTTTGATTCTTTTATTTTTCAATAATTTACCACTTGTTTTAAAACATAACCAAATGGGTGCGTGTCATTGTCACTAAGCGCGCGTTGGCTCAGTGGTGTTGTTTTGGACTGGTAACATAAAGGGCGTGGGTTCAAACCTGGTTGGTGACAAAACCCTATTTTTTACCACTTTTTCCCATTTGATTTCTTCACAACTTCAACCAATTATTTAACCTATCAAATTAATTTATTTTCACCTCATTTTTCACACACTTATTATTTAATATATCTATTTTGTGAATAATCAAAAAATCATAAAAAATATTATTTATTTCATGTATTTTTATTAGGTTTAAAATAGTGTGTTTTAAGTGTTTTCTTAAATACTTTAAATGCATATATTCATTTTGTTTTAACCTAATTATCTTTGTGAATAATTTTATGATAAAACCCTATTTACTTAGGTCTTAATTAGGCATAGATCCTTTTTCTTTACCTTAATTAAGTTGACTTTCTGTCAATTTTCAAAACTGTTTTCAATCTCCGAATAAATCGAATAATTAAGGTTTTCAAACAACAAAACCTTATATTATTTCAAATCCTTTTCAAAACTAATTTTACACCAGTACTATAAAGTACTAGGCCTCTAATAGAGTGTAAGTCCCAAACACCTTCTCTTCTTAGCTTGTTTTCAAAACTGTATTTTCAAAATCTTCTTTCTGTTTTCAAAACATTCTTCTGGTATTTGAAGGGCATTATTCCCGGTGAAACTCTTCAGATACCTATGTGACCTTTGTCCATCTTCACTTCTTCTGTTTTCAAAAACCCTTAACTGTTTATCATATATATATTCAACTGTTATCCACCAATTACTGTTGAGGCTCTGTACATACTTCTTCAAAGGCCTCCACTCCATCCAGGTTAGGCTTTACAAGCTTTCAATTTACAGTCTTTATTTAAATTACTGTCAAAATATAAACTGTGCATATATATTAGTTTAGAACTACGTTTGAGTATAAACCTTAGGACAGTTAAACTATATATATATTATAGGAATATGACCTAGGATTGAGAATGTCTTCCCGATGAAGGCTCTTTCCTAATTAGAGATCTGTAGTTCAAACCCCCAAGATGAATTATTCCCGGTGAAACATCTTGGCAAAAACCTTAGAATCCAAAAATATAGGACACATCCACCCAAAGAGGAATTATTCCCGGTGAAACCTCTTACCCATTTGCTTAGAGCCAAAATAAGTTCAAAACTACATAGCTTTCTCTTGTGCTATAACAAGGACCCTCGATTAGCCTCCTCTTGGGCTTTGTACAAGGACCCACAGGCTTCTTAAAAGCATTTCTAGCCTCCTCTTGGGCTTTGTACAAGGACCCACAGGCTTCTTAAAAGCATTTCCAGCTTCCTCTTGAGCTTGTATACAAGGACCCATCAGGTTTCTTATAAACATAAGAACAGGTCTTTAGTCACCTTTTAGCTTACCCTGGTGAGTTTTCTTCCAATTTAAACCAGACTTTTAACGAGCCAAGTTTCTCTCAATTTTGCATTGAGTACACCTTTTGGAATGAGAGACATGGACAGTCTCTGTCACCCTTATCTTCATCAATCTTCCTTAGCAGAGTCTAGGATCCATATTTGCTTATCCTCAGCATGAGTCAGCCTTCATCTTGGGCTTTAAACAAGAAGTCTCCACTAGATAATCTTTCTGCCATTCATCATTTTAATAAAAACCCCTGGAAAGGGTTAGCCTCCAAACATTCCTTCATTTTAACAAAAACCCCTGGAAAGGGTTAGCTTCCAAATCAATCCATCATTTTAATAAAAACCCCTGGAAAGGGTTAGCCTCCAATATCAGTCTTTCAAAACCAAATATTCATTCTCTTAGGAGATAATTTCCCCAAAAGAGTCAAAACCCCTGGAAAGGGTCAGCCTCCAAAAAACATGATAAAGTCAGTCTTTTAAAAGACAAATTCACCAGCTGAGTCAAAATCCCTGGAAAGGGTTAGCTTCCAAAGAAAAACAGTCTTTTAATAAATAAAATCTCCTCAGTAGAGTCAAAACCAACAAAAACAATTAGCCTCAACCTTGGGCTTTATACAAGGCACCAAACAATAAAACTCCCATGTCAAGAGTCAGCCTCAACCTTGGGCATTGTACAAGGCAGATAATAGAGTCTCCCCCGGTGAGTTCTTCATCATTCAGTAGCCACAACCTTGGGCTTTGTACAAGGCAATTTAAACCATACTTTCATGTGTCAAAGATTCCTAACACCTAGGATCTTTTCCCCATAGAGTCATCCATACTCCATTCATTTAAAAGAGTCTGCCACAACCTTGGGCTTTGTACAAGGCAGAAAATAATGTTTTCCCTAGCTAGAGTCAGCCACAACCTTAGGCTTTGTACAAGGCACACAAAATAGAGTCATTCATAGTCTCAAAAATTCAGTTATCTTCAGCAGTCAGCCACAACCTTGGGCTTTGTACAAGGCACACAAATATAGTCTCCCTAAGTAGAGTCAGCCTCAATTCTGGGCTTTGTACAGAACACCAAATAAAAATTCATCAAATAAACACTCTCCAAATAGAGTCAGCCTCAATTCTGGGCTTTGTACAGAACACAAAAATACCCTGTAATTAATCCCCAGTGGAGTCATCTCCCAGTGTCAATAATATATTAATAAATCAATCAAAAAGCCTCAAGCTTGGGCCTCATACAAGCCAGCTAAAGTCAAATCTTTTATACAGTAGATAGACATAGCTTATCTCTATAGAGAGATATTTTTACTACTCTACCAAATTCAAACAAACAAACATTTCAATTTCAATTTTAATCAAGTCTCCCATTTAGGATTTTGAAAGGCATGAGCTGGCAGTAAAACCCAGACATGTGGTAACTTTCCCTAATTTGGATGAGCATCTTTCTTTCATTTAAGAGGCATTTGACTGGTATACTTGCACATACACAAGTAAGGTCCCCCTCTTGAATGAAATGAATTCAGTTATTCTGTCACTCTTTAAATGTTTGTGGTAGAATAGTACAAATACCTCTCTGTAAAGATGATTTCATGTCTCTTTACTGTAAACAGAGATTTAATTCAAAGCTTCAACCTTGAGCTTCAAGCAAGGCACCAAAAATAATTAATTTCCCTAGTTAGTTCCCCGAACTACATTAAGCTCTGACTTCCACTAGGGATATGTAGGCATGAGGTTCACAAGGAATCTCAGCGAGCTAATAAAATACCAAAAATAGTCAGTTTGTCTATCTGTCTGTCTTTCTTTTATTCAATTCAATTCCTTCTCCTAACACAAAGGAGAAACTTTCCCAATCATTAGCATCAAACACAATCACAATGACACAGAGAAGGTTCCTGTAGAGTACTACAGATATGTAGGGTGTTTAAACACTTCTCTATGTATAACCGACCTCCCGGACTCCAGAATTTCTAGTCTAGGTGAATCCCCACACTTAGCAAACTCCTAGGGTTTAGTTGAGATCTTTTTTTCCCTTTCCTACTCGTAGGACCAATAAGAAAGTTCGTGTGTTATCGTAGGAAGAACTGAAACAAAATTCATCCCACCACGGGCGCATTCTCCTTCCAAATTTCGCGTGAAGGGTTTAGCGTGCCGTCCTCCCAAGTGAAACGGGGAGTTAAAGAAAACGACCACCACAGTCGTCTTACATTTTCATCAGTTATGGCTTCGACTCATGTCTATTCTGTAATTTCAGATTCTCTAGAATCCAAAAAATCATGCGTGTAACCAGTTAACATTTTCTTGTAATCGGTTAAAGCTTGCATGTAACCGGTTAACGAATGAGCGTAACCAACTACAGGCTGTTCCACCTGCTTTAATTTATCGACCAAAATGTCCTGGATAATCACAGTCCTTATGTTTCCAACATCAAACAGCTTGTAACCTCTAATATGTTGATACCCCACAAGTATCATCATCCATCATTTGTCATCCAACTTCTTTCTAAGTTGACCCGGAACATGTCGATAATCCACAAAACCGAAAACTCTCAAATGCTTTAGATTCGGCTTGAATCCAGACCATGCTTCTTCTGGTGTTATCTTCTCAAGTTTCTTCGTAGGACACCTATTTAACAAATAGGCAACTGTGGAAACTACTTCTCTCGATAACTCTTTCGGCAAGTTTTTCCCTTTTAACATGTTTATCTCCATGTTCATAATCGATTGATTCTTTCTCTTGGAAACACCATTTTAATGTGGTGTATAGGATGGTACTACGTCATGCATTATCCCTTATTCATCACAAAACTTCCCAAAGTCATTTGAGACATATTTGCCTTCACCACCCGTTTTGAAAACTTTGAGCTTGTGACCGCTTTGTCACTCAACCATGGACTTGAACTTCATAAACACTTCAAATACCTCATCCTTTTTTCTTTATTAGGTATTTCCATAGATTTTTACTATAATCGTCGATAAAAGTGACAAAGTACCTATTGCCACCACATTAATCAACTTACATCGGCCCACATACACCACCTCAAGGTGATGCTTGATTCTACAACATGCATCCTTGTTGAATTTACCCTTGTGTTTCTTTGCTTGCACACACTCTTCATAAATCTCATTTGGTATGTTGATGGATGGAAACCCAGTTACCATTATGTTCCTTTGCAACACATTGAGATCTCAAAAATTGAGATGCTCAAGATGGTAATGCCACAACCACTCATATCGACTTGCCGTTGTAGCAAGACATCTATTCTCGATCACCTTCAACTCAATCTTGAAATTTCTATTAGCAACCATAGGAGGCTTAAGGACCACAACCCCGTTTGCATCCATAACACGGAAAGTCTTGTCTTCCATGCAAATCTTGTAACATTTTTTAAGAAATTGGCCAATACTTAGAAGGTTACATTTAATTACAGGAATGTACAATACATCTTTGATCAAGGAATGACCACCATCCCCTCTCTTGATCAAAACATCATTGATCCCATTGGCCGTTATAGTGATGTCATCCGCAAATTTTACTTTATTCTCCGTGGCTTGATTGATTTTGAAAAATCAATAAACCAATGCTTCCTACCAGTCATATACGTAGAACAACGAGAATCAAAGTAACATTATTCACTGCATTGGACTCTTTCTCTAACATTCACCATAAAAAAATTCGCAAACATTTCTGCAGCGTTCCTGAAATTGCTGATGATGCTGTCCGACTGCCTACTGCTACTGGATTCACACTCCGTGATCATGACCAAGAGTGTATTTTCATCATCCACCTCTTGTCTAGAAACCTTGGCTTCATCTCCTTGAGATTGCCTCTATTTCGCATTGCATTCTCTTGCGAAATGACCGAACTTTTGACAATCATAACATTGTGCCTTGCTTATGTCAAACTTTCCTTTTCCGCCTTTAAAGTTGCCTTGACCACCATTTTGTTGCAGCTTCTCTCACCCTTTTAAAAAGTCGAATTCTTTGAAATTTGGGACTTTTTTCCACCAAGTTATGAAAAATCCATTTACTCCTCATAGGCCATTTTTCTTTCGACTTTTTGTTCTTCTCATTGAACCGAGCTTACAAAGCGATCTCCACCTTTTTTATCGTTATTTCTCTCCTCCATCATTTTTTCATGAGCCTCAAGAGAGATTTGAAGTTCATATTTGGTCAATGTCGCTAGATATTTCTATTCCTCTATCGCCACCACAATGTTATCAAATCTTGCCGTCAAAGAACGCAAGATCTTCGACACAACATTTTTCTCATAAATAGTTTATCCACACGGCTTGATTTGGTTCACCAATCGACTTAATCACTTCATGTAATCATTGGTTGTCTCCTTTTCCTCCCTTTGAATTAATTCAAGATGACATTGTTAGAACAAGATTTGTTCTGATCAATATTCTTAGTTTTGATGATAACAATGTATATGAATTTTGCTTGAGATAATGTGGTACTCTAATACTATGCAATTTCCATTTCAGGAAACATTTAAAGAGTATGCACAAAATCAGCGCAAGAAGCACTGATTCAGAAGGTTCAAGTATGCAACATCAGAACATGCTCTCGCAAGACATCAGAAGATGGTCAAGCAGAATCAGAACATGGTCTATTGAAGCATCAGAAGAACTTGAGATCAGAAGCAGAAGCACTGAAGTTCTCATGGTATCACGCTAGAAGCACTTCAAGGTCAGAAGACAAGAAGATGCTCTGCACCAAGCTGTTTGACTCTGATGATATTCAAACGTTGTTTATACAAACATCAGATCAGAAGCAAGTACAAGATGGCAGGCTACACTGACTAACAAAAAAACGTTAAAAGCTATTAGAGGTAATGTCAGTTAATGCAGGAAAAGCAAGGCTCGAGGTAGTTGACAAAAGAGTGAAACATTAAATGCAATGCTGTACGGATCACGCAACGCAATAAATGCTCCCAACGGTCATCTTCTTAAACGCCTATAAATAGAAGTTCTGATGAGAAGCTGAACACAACACTTTGCGCAAACATACAGAAACGCTGTTAAATTCAAAAAGCTCTCAAACTTCATCTTCAACCTCACTTCATTACTGTTGTAATATCTTAGTGAGATTAAGCTTAAACTTTAAGAGAAATATCACAGTTGTGATTATAGCTTTTAAGAAGCATTGTAACACTCTTGTAAGAATTTGTTTACATTTATTTGTAAAGAACTAGAGGAGATCAAGTTTGATCGGATTCTCTAGAAAGTCTTAGAGGGTATCTAAGCATTGTGTTCCTGGAGTGATCAGGTTGTGATCAGAATACTCTAGAAGACTTAGAGGTTATCTAAGTGGAAAACCATTGTAATCTTGTGTGATTAGTGGATTAAATCCTCGGGTGAGGTAAATCACTCCAAGGGGGTGGACTAGAGTAGTTTAGTTAACAACGAACCAGGATAAAAATCATTGTGCAAATTGTTTTTATCTTAAGAGTTTTAAAACTACACTTATTCAACCCCCCCTTTCTAAGTGTTTTTCTATCCTTCAGGCGTTTGTGAGTTTGTAACCTTTTCACCTTTGCCTTATCAGCTCCAGCATATGTCTTTTCTATAATTTCCCATGCTTGCTTCGACGATTCACAATTACCAACCTTTTAGAAGTTGTCACTATCCATACATTGATGGATCAAGAACAACACTTTGTAATCTTTCTTCTTTTATTCCTTGTAGGCAACCTTGTGTGCATCCGTTACAATCATACAATTGGTGAACAATGGGGGTTTAGGGTATGTGGAGAAGAAGATAGTTAAAGATAAGAGAATTAGAGAGAGATAATTGAGAGTGAGAATGAAAAATTGCATTAGTTTTTTAGATGAGGATGCCTTCAAGAAATTTATACAAGTGTGACATAACATTTGGGACCTAAAACAACTCACTAAAGCACAAGAAAAAGCCAAAAGTCATGTGCATAACCGGTTAACACAAACTATCAATCGGTTACACAAACCAAAACAGAAACTATAAATTGTCAAGTGTAACCGGTTAACGCGTATGCGTAACCGGTTAACGCGTATGCGTAACCGGTTAACGCATATGCGTAACCGGTTAATGCCAACTCAAAAGTGCTTTTTTTGCTTCTAAAAGTGCTTTTTCTTCTAGCTATAACTGGTTACACCTCTATATGAACCGGTTATGACACTTGAATTATCATGATTTCATCCAACAAAAAATTTAAAATATAAAATCAATTCATAAATGCAGATTGATTACTCCAAATATACTCCCTACCTTTTTTTCTCCCTACTCCTTGCCTTTTCTATATTTGAGGCTCTCTAGTAGCTTTCACCCTTAGGATTTGGATCCACCTCCTAACTGGTGCGAACAACTCCAAATGTACTTTTTCAAATGGTCCTCTTGGATGAGCCACTCGATCTTCTTCTTTAGCTGGTAGCAATCTTGCGTGTAGTAACTGTCATACCCTAATTTTTGACCCCCCCTGAGATGACATATCTTCAGGATTTTCATCAGGTCAAAGCAAGTACCCAGAGCAGTCACTTATTCATCTGGCATTTAATCAAGGATGTTCAAAGACAAGAAAACTCAGGCAAATGATCAATCAATAGAAGGATTGGTCTCTAACACAATCATAGGACTCAAAAGCTTCACTTTTATATTCACCTATGATTGATTAGACATTCAGTCATCTGAGTACAGGTTTACTCAAGTCACTAGACTAGGGTTTTTGAGCCTATCAAGGACTGAAATCAGGGATCACCTTTGGGAAACCCTAAAAAGCTCCAGGACATCTATTAAAGACTTCAATCATCTTCAAATGATCCATACAATAAGATCCACTGGACATCACACCTCAATTCAAGATCCACAGTCACCAATTTCATCTGGTCGACAATTAGGGTTTTTAACCTAATTCATCTGGATAGTTGACTTTTAATCAGGGCATGGATCCAAAACTCAAGACATGATTCAAGAACCTCTACTACCTCAATATAACCCATTTACATCACTCATTTTAGGAGAAGATCTTAATTCCACACAAAAGTCCAAAATCTCACCTTATTTGGAAAAAGTCAACTGTATGGGATCACCTTTGACTTTTAAGATTTTTGGTCAAACCATGAATTTCAAAGATCAATATCATCAATATATGGATATTAAAGTCATTTGACCAAAGAAATTCAAGAAGAATCATCAAGGAGCAAAAAGTCGGGAATTAGGGTTTTTGAGGGAATTGTGGGAACTCAAAATTTCACCTACACAACTCAAAAAACTTCCAACATGAAAGTTGTAGATCTTGCAAAATAAAACAACATCTTACAATGGAACTTTTTTCAAAATATCAATCATTTAAGAGATTTGGAAATTTTGAAGTTTTAGATCATAAACACTTATTAAATTTTCTAAGTGTTTTTAACCTAGTTTTCTTCCAACTTTGGCCTCATTTTTCAAAAATTTGCCAAAGGATTCTGAAGGAACCATAAACTAATGATTTGAAGTAGATGTTTAGGGCTTTCCAAATTGTGTTCAACCTTCTCCAAATTCATTTTGAGCTAAGAGTTATGCTTGTTCAAAGTTGGCCTCATGAAGTGAAATTATAGGTCATGTACAATTTGAAACTTTGCAATTTTGTGCATTTTGCTTCACTAAGTGATGCTACACGACCTCTAATGCATCTGAAAACATGTCATGCATCCAAATTCATCATTGCATAAGGATTAGAGAAGATTCCCAAAAACAAAGGCATGTGATTATGTAATGATTGCATTTTTGAATTTATGGCAAATGATGAATCATCAAGGAATCTTGCTCTAAGCCAATTAGAACTCTCCTCTGAATCAGAAATGTTCCCTTAGATCATACAAGATCAATGGTTGGGGAAGCTAGCCCGAAAATGCATCATTGCATTTGGGATCTTTTCAAATTTTCTTCTTGGCTAAGAAACCAAACTCACTTCACTAAGCAAGCTCACTATGCACAATTACTCTGAACCAATTGCCTATAAATAGAGGGCTCTTTCTCATTCAGAAAACACACCAAAGCAACATAATTCTTGCTTTCTCTCTTCTTTCTTCATACTTAAGGTTTTCAAAGGTTCTTTGGCAAGAAGACTCGGATTCTTCAAACCAGAGCTCTTCCTTTGGAATTAAGTATTCAAACACCTTAGGGGAGTCATTTAGAGGTGATCCAAACCTCTGAAACACTTCTGAGCGTGGAGAATCATCATCTTCACCTCTCACTTGGAGCTGTTGCAGTTGGGGTCGAGCAAGAAGTTCTGGGCACTTTCAGTCCAAGACAGGCATCTCAACACCTTCCAAAGGAGTCATTGAAGCTATCTGGATTGTTACAACAGCTCTGTAACACCTTTTGATCAGAGCCAAATCTTCATTTTTCAGGTAAGTTTAAAAAGCTTCAAACTCTATGATTCACGCATGATAAATTTAAAATGAAGTTACCAGTTTGTTTCTGCACCTTCATGGATCATTAGCCCTCAATCAATTGCATCAAATCATGCATATATAGTATTTCATGTTTAATTTCAGTTTTAGGGTTCTTAGTGTTCATGCTTGCGAATTTTATGTTATACTGAAAATAAATAAAATTAAAGGACACCATCATGATCCTCGTTCAAAAACGAGCAAAATCCATGTTTACATCTTTAAGTTTGGTTGAGAAACGAAGGAGATAGCAAATTCAAAAATTTGAAGCTTGAGGTTGAAGATGAAGATGGTGGCGCCATTTTTTTGAATTTCCCAGAAACGAGTTTATTTTATTTCGAATGAAGGGTGTGTTATCTACGATTCATCGTAGTGTCCCAATGGTTACAGCACGCGTCCAAAAGCCTTGCCTTGCCTTAGGTCTGGGGTTCGATCCCCCCCCTCAGACCTTTTGTTCATTTATTTTCTTTTTTAGCTCATTCATTGCTTTGTTCTACATATAGTCATATGGGCTCCCTTCTTAAACAAGCCACGCGCGTGGCCCAGTTGGTATTTGTTTTGTTTGGTAATCTATAGGGCGTGGGTTCAAGCCTTGAAGGAGACAAACCCAAATTTTTTATCACTATTTTCCTTTGTTTTATTCACAAACTTCACATAATTATTTAACCTATCAAATTAATCCATTTTCACTTCATTTTTCACACACTTGTTATTTAATATACCTATTTTATGAATAATCAAAAAAATCATAAAAATATTATTTTTTTCATGTATTTTAATTAGGTTTAAAATAGTATGTTTTAAGTGTTTTCTTAAATACTTTAAGATATATATTTTCATTTTGTTTTAACCTAATTACTTTGTGAATAATTTTATGATAAAACCCTAATTATTTAGGTCTTAATTAGGTATAGATTTCATCTTTGCCTTAATTAAGTTGACTTTTGTCAATATTCAAAACTGTTTTCAATCTCTGATTAAACAGATGATTAAGGTTTTCAAACAACAAAACCTTATATCATTTCAATCATTTTCAACTGTTTCTCATAAACAGTAAATCATTTTTAAGTGGGCCTCTAATAGAGTGTAAGTCCCAACACCTTCTTTCTTTTCTTAGTTTGTTTTCCAAAACTGTATTTACAAAATCTTCTTTCTGTTTTCAAAACATTCTTCTGGTATTTGAAGGGCATTATTCCCGGTGAAACTCTTCAGATACCTATGTGACCTATGTCCATCTTCACTTCTTCTGTTTTCAAAAAACCATTAACTGTTTATCATATATATATACTCAACTGTTATCCATCAATTGCTGGTAAGGCTTTGTACATACTTCTTCAAAGGCCTCCACTCCATCCAGGTTAGGCTTTACAAGCTTTCAATTTACAGTCTTTGTTTAAATTACTGTCAAATATAGAACTGTTTATATATTGTTTAGAACTACGTTTGAGTGTAAACCATAGGACAGTTAAACTATATATATATTATAGGAATATGACCTAGGATTTAGAATGTCTTCCCGGTGAAGGCTCTTTCCTAATTAGAGATCTGTAGTTCAAACCCCCAAGATGAATTATTCCCGGTGAAACATCTTGGCAAAAACCTTAGAATCCAAAAAAATAGGACACATCCACCCAAAGAGGAATTATTCCCGGTGAAACCTCTTACCCATTTGCTTAAAGTCAAAATAAGTTCAAAACTACATAGCTTTCTCTTGTGCTATAACAAGGACCCTCGATGACCCTCGATTAGCCTCCTCTTGGGCTTTGTACAAGGACCCACAAGCTTCTTAAAAGCATTTCCAGCTTCCTCTTGAGCTTGTATACAAGGACCCATCAGGTTTCTTATAAACATAGGAACAGGTCTTTAGTCACCTTTTAACCTACCCTGGTGAGTTTCTTCCAATTTAAACCAGACATTAAACAAGCTAAGTTTGTCTCAATTTTACATTGAGTACACCTTTTGGAATGAGAGGCATGGACAATCTCTGTCACCCTTATCTTCATTAATCTTCCTTAGCAGAGTCTAGGATCCATGTTTTGTTTATCCTCAGTCAGAGTCAGCCTTCATCTTGGACTTTAAACAAGAAGTCTCATTAGATAATCTTTCTGCCATCATCTTAATAAAAACCCCTGGAAAGGGTTAGCCTTCAAATCATTCTTTCATTTTAACAAAAACCCCTGGAAAGGGTTAGCCTCCAAAATCACTTCTTCAAAAACCAAAGATTCATTTCTCTTAGGAGATAATTTCCCCAAAAGAGTCAAAACCCCTGGAAAGGGTCAGCCTCCAAAAACATGACAAAAATCAGTCTTTTAACAGGCAATTTCACCAGCTGAGTCAAAATCCCTAGAAAGGGTTAGCTTCCAAAAAAAATCAGTCTTTTAATAAATAAATCCTTCAGTAGAGTCAAAAATCCAACAAAAATAGTTAGCCTCAACCTTGGGCTTCATACAAGGCACCAAAACAATAAAACTCCCCTGTTAATAGTCAGCCTCAACCTTGGGCATTGTACAAGGCAGATAATAGAGTCTCCCCAGTGAGTCATTCATCATTCAGTAGCCACAACCTTGGGCTTTGTACAAGGCAGATAAACCATATTTCATATGTCAAAGATTCCTAACATCTAGGATCTTTTCCCATAGAATCATCCATACTCAGTTTATTTAAGAGTCCGCCACAACCTTGGGCTTTGTACAAGGCAGAAAATAATATTTTTTCTAGCTAGAGTCAGCCTCAATTCTGGGCTTTGTACAGAATACAAAAATTCCTTGTAATTAACCCCCAATGGAGTCATCTCCCAGAGTCAATAAATAATACATTAATCAAAAAGCCTCAAGCTTGGGCCTCATACAAGCCAGTTAAAAATCAAATCTTTTATACAGTAGATAGACATAGCTTATCTCTATAGAGAGATCTTTCCTCTATCTCACCACATTCAAACAAACAAACATTACATTTCATTTTAATCAAGTCTCCCATTTAGGATTTTGAAAGGCATGAGCTGGCAGTAAAACCCAGACATGTGGTAACTTTTCCTAATTTGGATGAGCATTTTTCTTTCATTTAAGAGGCATTTGACTGGTATAATTGCACATACACAAGTAAGGTCCCCCTCTTGAACGAAATGAATTCAGTTATTCTGTCACTCTTTTAATGTTTGTGGTGGAATAGTAGAAATACCTCTCTATAAAGATGACTTCATGTCTCTTTACTGTAAACAGAGATTTAATTCAAGCTTCAACCTTGAGCTTCAAGCAAGGCACCCAAAAATAATTAATAATTAATTAGTTCCCCGAACTACATTAAGCTCTGACTTCCACTAGGGATATGTAGGCATGAGGTTCACAAGGAATCTCAGCGAGCTAATAAAATACCAAAAATAGTCTGTCTGTCTGTCTGTCTTTCTTTTATTCAATTCAATTCCTTCTCCTAATACAAAGGAGAAACTTTCCCAATAATCATTAGCAGCACATACACATTTAGACACAGAGAAGGTTCCTGTAGAGTACTACAGATATGTAGGGTGTTTAAACACTTCCCTATGTATAACCGACCTCCCGGACTCTAGAATTTCTAGTCTAGGTGAATCCCCACACTTAGCAAACTCCTAGGGTTTAGTTGAGATCTTTTTTTCCCTTTCCTACTCGTAGGACAATAAGAAAGTTCGTGTGATATCGTAGGAAGAACTGAAACAAAATTCATCCCACCACGGGCGCATTCTCCTTCCAAATTTCGCGTGAAGGGTCTAGCGTGTCGTCCTCCCAAGTGAAACGGGGAGGTAAAAAAAACGACAACCACAGAAAAATGGCGACTCTGCTGGGGATATAAGTGTTAAAAACCTTGGTTTTTCATCCGAACCAATGGTTGACTTGTTGCTGGTCCAGCCCCAATGAGGAATTAGGGATGCCAAATTCCCCCTCAAACAAGAGAGGTCCTGCCTAACCTCTATGTCATTTCATGTGTTTGCTGCATTTATATTTGTTTATTTTATTTATTGTGTATCGGGAAAGGGCTTGATTCCCCCTTGTGGTGAGAAATCCTATACCCGGATTTGAGTGCAACATAAGATAGGATGGAGGATGTCTTCCCGGTGAAGACCCTCTAATCTTGGTTCACAATTCTACTCTTGGGATTTGCCTGGCTGATTGTGATTAACTGCGCCACTGCATTCCGAGACTGATTTGTACCAGGAGGACCTAGAAACCCATTAACCCCACTTAAAGCCTTTTTTAGGACGTAGAGCGGTGATTACGAAAGTAATTGTCACGCAGATACTACACTCAGAGAAAACTCTCTTATAGATACCAGTCAACGTATCTTTAAGGTTGAGCAAAAACTCTGAGACCCCTAGAACCCGTTCTACAGGTACAAAAATCCTTATCCTTAGTTTACCATTGGGGCGAGGTTTGCGTTTTGACTTCATGACCACTATACCCTTCAACGCCATGTTTGTTTAAAACTCTTGTGTGTGCATTCATGCATTCATGCATCATTCATTAATAACAACTAAAAAACAAAAAAGTCTTTTTCGAGTCGTTTTTCAAGGAAACTAAATAACGAATGTTTTTGAACTTCATAGAAAGAGAGAAACGGAGAAAGGACTTAAGGATCTATACCATGGATTTTGGGAGAAAGAGAGCTAGGAAATACACCTTCAAGATTCCCCAGGTCGAGGAACTGGGAAAGCTCGGAAAACTGGTGGTCAACCCCCAGGCTTTCAAGGAGAAGTATGGAAAACTTCTGCCTTTGCTCAATACCAACATTGTGGATGGGATCCTTCCTACCTTGGTACAGTTTTACGATCCAACATATCACTGCTTCACCTTTCCAGATTATCAGCTCATGCCTAGTTGGAGGAGTACGCTCGTCTGATTGGAATACCCTTGTACGCGCAAGATCCGTACTCCGGTTTGGAAAAGAATCCTGACGACGTTATCATTGCTGCAACTACTCCTTTGAACGTAGTCGACATCAGAAATCATATGGTGAGTAGAGGAGGAATTCAAGGATTGCCTTCCAAATTCCTGTTTGATCAAGCTCGATACTTCGTCAGCATCCAAGATATGAGCGCTTTTGAGGAAATCTTGGCTTTGCTTATCTACGGATTGTTTTTGTTCCCTAACATTAACGATTTCGTCGACATCAACGCAATTAAGATCTTATTAATTGGAAATCCAGTTCCAACCTTGCTTGCGGATGCTTATCACTCTGTGCATTCAAGAAACCTGCAGCAAGGAGGATTAATCACATGCTGCGTACCGTTGTTATACGAATGGTTCGTTTCGCACCTGCCGAAGTCTAGCAATTTCTGGAACATGAGGGATGGCCTTTACTGGTCACAGAAAATCATGTCCCTCACTCATACGGACATTGATTGGTGTAGTCCTGACAACGACGAAACCAAGATCATCTTCAGTTGCGGAAGTTTTCCCAACATACCCCTTATTGGAACTAAGGGAGGAATCAGTTACAATCCAGCTTTAGCCCGTCGTCAATACGGCTATCCCATGAAAAATACACCAAGTAACATCCAATTGGAGGGTATGTTCTTCAAGAACATCGACGATCATGGCAACATGCTGAAGAAGGAAATTCTCCAAGCCTGGCGTCTTGTTCACAGCAAAGGGAGAAGATTGTTAGGAAAACATCTTTGCATCTCCCTGGATCCTTACCTTCAATGGGTACGCGTCAGAGCATTCAAGCTCAGGATGCCATATCAACATCAAGAACCTATTCCCCTAAGGGAACCAATATACCTTTTCTCCACCGATGTTGAAAAATTACAAACGGCAATAAACAAGGTGTGCCAAGAAAGGAATGCTTGGAGGAACAAGTATCGAATCGTCAACACGGAAAATGTTGAGATTCAAAACATCCTAAGAAGGAAGGATGAGTTACTTGAAGTACTCGATCGACAAGTGTCACAAACGTCACTTTCTCATCATATCCCTCCTGCTTCCTGGATTATTGATCAGCTCACGTCAGAGAACGCTCAGCTCAAGAAACAGAAGAAGATGTTAGAACATGAAGTCGGCTCTTCGTCAAAGTTTTAAAGTCCTTTCTCTCAGTTTCTCTGTATTTCCCTTTTCAAAGTGTGTAAAAAAATGGTGTTTTCGCTTAATTAATAAAAGTTTGATGTTTCATAACGTAATTATGGTGTTTCCTTGAAAAATAATAACTTAATTGCATATCATACATCGCTTTAGTCGTACGCACTGACACGAGAATTGTCGCGGATCTAATAGTCACTTTCCTTTCTCCAGGAAGAGAGGAGGAGAAGGAGGTGAACCAAGACTTTCAAGCTGTCTCATCCATACAACACTCGTTCAAGTCGCAAGAAAAGAATGGAAAACTTTGAGCAAGAGAATGGAGAACTCAGAGAAGAGGTTAATACTCTTAAAGGTGCTATTGAAAGGCTCAATAGCATGGTAGAAGCCCTGGTAGTTGCACAGAATCGACCAACGCCAGAAGAACCGCAAAGGACTGTGGTTTCCGAGATTGTTTCTATTCCTATTCCTCAATATACCATGCCACCCAACCGACCTTGGGGCATGCCGTATAACTTTATTCCAGAAGGGTACATACCCCCAGTTTCTAAAGTTCCAAGAGCTACAATAGAGATGCAACCGCCGGAGGGTTACAAACCTCTGGAAATTGAAGTTCCAAGAGCAACGGCAATGGGTTTCACACAACAGAATGCTGAGATTCCAAGATCTGCTGTCATGGCTTCTCCACAGCCCATTATGCATACTTTTCCTCCACAGGGCGGACAAGTATATCATCACGCTCCAAGTGAGGATGCTGGCGTGTATGAAAGATTGGACGAGTTCCAGGAACAGTTTCTGCAAATGCAGAAGGAACTCAAGACTCTTCGAGGACAAGATCTATTTGGAAAGAATGCTGCAGACCTCTGTCTGGTTCCAAATGTTAAGATTCCTCACAAATTCAAAGTACCAGATTTCGAGAAGTACAAAGGGAATTGATGCCCTCAAAGTCACCTCGTAATGTACGCTCGAAGAATGTCAACTCAAACTGATAATCAACAATTACTCATTCATTATTTTCAAGACATCCTGACTGGTGCTACGCTCAAATGGTACATGAACTTGGACAGTTCAGAGAATCGTACTTTTCGAAACCTCGGAGAGGCCTTCGTCAAACAGTATAAGTACAATCTGGATATGGCTCCCGACAGAGATCAACTCCGGGCCATGACTCAAAAGGATAGAGAAAGCTTCAAGGAATACGCTCAGAGATGGCGTGAAGTTGCTGCTCAAATTTGTCCACCACTTGAAGAGAAAGAAATGACAAAAATCTATCTCAAAACTTTGAGTCCATTTTACTACGGACGAATGGTTCCAAGTGCACCAAGTGACTTTACCGAGATGGTAAACATGGGTGTACGTTTAGAAGAAGCAGTTCGGGAAGGACGCTTGAACAAAGAACCAGAATCTTCTATTGGTCCAAGGAAGTATGGAAGTTCTTTCTAGAAGAAAAAGGATCAAGATGTCAGCAATGTCTTGCACAAAATCAAGAAGAAATTTCAACCTCAAGTTGCAACAATAACTCCGGTTGTTAACTCAGTGCCAGCTTATCAACCTCAGGTCTCGCAACAACAAATTCAACAAAGGTCGCAGCAACCTCAGCAGCAGGTTCGACCTCCAAATTACAACAATCGGGCTCCAAGGTATCCTGCCTTTGACCCAGTACCAATGCCGTATGCGGAATTATTTCTAACATTACTGGCAAAAGGACTCATTCAGACAAGAAGTCCTCCAAATCCTACAAACAGTTCCTCACCATGGTATAAGGATGACCAATCTTGTCCCTATCATCAGGGGGCACCAGGTCACAATATTGAGAACTGTTTCCCTTTCAAGATTGACGTCCAACGATTAGTGAAGAGCGGAATGCTATCCTTTAAAGATACTAGTCCAAACGTCCAAGCAAATCCTTTTCCGCAGCATAAAGAAGCTTCAGTAACTCTGATAGATCAACACCCTAACGTCATTCAAATCTACGACATTCGTCAGATAGGGGAAAATCTTGTCAAGATGCACGCTAAACAAGCTAGGTACGGCCATGTACCACCTCACAACTACTTCACATGCGATATTTGTCCAAAGAATAATCAAGGATGTGCCGTAGTTCAAGCTGCATTACAAGAACAAATGGATTTAGGATGGATTCAACATATCCGAGTCAGAACTGAACATGACATCAACATGGTTCAAGGATGTTCAGGAGAATACAAAATCTACAAAGTTGAAGATCTCGAAGGATCGGTAGTCAGGTTCCATAAAACTTTAAATGGACTTGCCTACTTTGGAACAGATTTCCACGCTTACAGTAGATGCAGAATTTGTCGAAGAAATTCACAAGGATGTTTGCGTGTTCGCAACGACATTCAAAAGCTGATGGATGACAATACCATTACTGTTCTTGCCAACAGAGAAGATGATGAAGTCTTTACCATATCTCCTCAAATTAATCAAGTTGAGCCAACGCAAGTCAAGTATGACAGCAGGAAGACAGCAATTGCTCCGTTAGTCATCTACTTACCAGGTCCTGTACCGTATGAGTCCAGCAAGGCTATACCATACAAGTACAACGCTACATTCATTGAAAATGGTAAGGAAATACCATTACTGTCTGTTGTCAACATTGCTGATATTAGTCGAGTCACCAGAAGTGGACGAATCTTCAAGAGAACAACAGAAAATGTGGAGAAACCTTCGGAGGAAGTACCACATAGGCAAGACAATCATCCGACCAATGCTGTTCAAGCGAAAGAAAATGATGAGATCTTGAAGTTAATCCAGAGGAGTGAATACAACATTGTAGATCAATTACTACATACTCCGTCTAGGATTTCTGTCCTTTCCCTGCTATTGAGTTCTGAAGCTCATAGGGAAGCTCTACAGAAAGTTTTGGAACAAGCTTTTGTAGAACCTAGCGTCACAATAAGCCAATTCAACAACATCGTTGCCAACATCTCCGCCGGAACTAACCTTAGTTTCTGTGATGAAGATCTTCCTGAAGAAGGAGTAGACCACAATCTTCCACTTCACATCTCAGTTGGCTGCATGGGTGATACACTCACAGGAGTCCTAATAGACAATGGATCCTCTCTCAACGTCATGCCGAAATCAACATTGTCAAGATTATCTTTCGAAGATTACCCTCTAAGGGAAAGTCATGTCATCGTCAAAGCATTTGATGGATCAAGGAAGTCAGTTTTTGGAGAAGTGGATCTTCCCATAACTATTGGACCTCAGACGTTCAAAATCACTTTCCAAGTTATGGATATTCCAGCACAATACAGTTGTTTGCTAGGTCGCCCATGGATTCATGAGGCTGGGGCAATTACTTCAATACTTCATCGGAAACTGAAGTTCATAAGACATGACAAATTGGTAACCGTATGTGGGGAACGAGCTCTGATCGTCAGCAACCTGTCATCATTCTCCGACATAGAACCAAAAGAAGTTGTTGGAACTAAATTCCAAGCACTTTCCTTGGATAAGGAAAAAGGAAAGGAGAAAGCAGTGTCTATTTCTTCCTACAGAGATGCAATCCAAGTTGTAAAGGATGGCACTACCAGTGGTTGGGGGCACATTAATATTCCTACCAACAACAAGAACAGAACAGGAGTTGGATTCTTTCCAACATCATCAAAGACTATTCCAGGAATTGAGATAGTTCTTCCAATTCAAGAAACTTTCCGCAGCGGAGGTTTTCTTCAACCTGTTCAACAAACAGTCAATACCATCGGTACGGAAAACACCGATGAAGAGGAATGGCTATCCTATCTTAACAAAGCAGGATACATATCCCTATCAGAGTCTGAATTACCTTGCTGTTATCCGACTAAGGGATCTGAAAGTAAGACTCAACCAAGCAGTGACGAAGTTACAAATAGCTTCACCACCAGAAGTCATGGTTCATCAGAAGAAGTTCCTCCTATCCCCGAAGAGACTTGGGATACATTAGGAGAACCAAGCGGAAAATTCGACTACATGGTGTAATACTCCGCTCCTGAAAGTTCAAGAATCTCTCTTGAAGATATTGTTCCAACTGGATGGAACAGTGATTTTGAGTACATCTCTCAGCCAGAAGAGATATATAACCCTTGCTATTCATCATCATCGACTGGTGAAATCATCATTGAGGATTATATCCCCAAGTCACCTTCTGAGGCTACGGATCTAGAGTTTACATATCTAGTCAATGCCATCTTGGGAGAAGAGCAAGACCAAAATACAAAAGAGGATGATCTCGAAAGTGTCTCCGACAACGAGTCTCTCCATTTAGAAGATTGGAAGTTTCCTCAAAAGAAAGTTCGACATACTCCACTTGGAAATGGGTATGCTTACACCGCTCAGTCTGCTGAAGTAGAAGAAGATCGTCTGAGTGTTGCAAAGACAGTGGTTGGTAAATCAATACCTACCACAGGCCAGCTTAAGCCTAAGGTTCCAAATTACTTAGTGCACAATGGGGTTCGCCACTATTGGACAGCTGTTAAAGTTACAACTGTTGTTCGCACTCCTAAGTAGGAACTTTCACCGTTATTTTATCCTCTCACCATAGCCCAGGGTGAAGAGATGTTTCATAGGGCTTTGCATTTTACTATTTCTTAGGAAAATATCCCTCTTTGCTTCGCCCAAAGCAATAGAGTTTTGTTTTATAGGGTCTTTGTTTCAAGAAATGACTGTCAATAAATAAAAATGTCATTTTGTTCCGTCGTTAGTTTTTCCTTTTCTTTTTTCGGAAATTGGTAATCCTAAAAAACACCCTAAAAAAATCAAAATATTCCATTAACTGCATACCCCGAGTCTTCCCTCGTTGTCTAAATAAAATTTATCACACATATGCAGATTAATCATAAAATACCCCGTTGAAATGTGCGATCGTATGACTTCTCCAAGCTTTGAGTTTCTTGTATTCGAGGCAGAGGAAGAAGAAGACGAAGAAATATCAAAGGAAATTTCACGATTACTTCAACAAAAGGAAGAGGCCATTCAGCCATACAATGAGCCTCTAGAGATCATTAACCTTGGTTCCGATGGAAACAGAAAAGAGGTTAAGATTGGAGCTTCGCTTAGTTCAGAGATCAGAGAGAGTTTGATACAACTGCTCAAAGAATTCTCAGATGTCTTCGCTTGGTCTTATCAAGATATGCCAGGGTTGGATACCAGTATAGTGGAGCATCACTTGCCATTAAAAGCAGAATGCCCTCCGGTCAAGAAAAAATTAAGAAGAACTCATCCGGAGATGGCCATGAAAATCAAAGAGGAAGTTCAAAAGCAGATCAACGCAGGTTTCCTCGTCACTTCAGAATACCCTCAGTGGTTAGCTAACATTGTTCCCGTTCCTAAGAAAGACGGAAAAGTACGCATGTGCGTCGACTACAGAGATTTGAACAAAGCTAGCCCTAAGGATGATTTTCCTTTACCACATATTGATATGTTGGTAGACAGTACAGCAAAATCCAAAGTTTTCTCATTCATGGACGGATTTTCAGGGTACAACCAAATCAAAATGGCACCTGAAGACATGGAGAAAACAGCTTTCATCACCCCCTAGGGCACGTTATGCTATCGTGTTTTGCCTTTTGGACTAAAGAACGCAGGGGCAACTTATCAAAGAGCCATGACTACGCTTTTCCACGACATGATGCATAAAGAAGTAGAAGTCTATGTAGACGACATGATTGCCAAATCAGAAAATGAAGAAGATCACATACAAAATCTGACAAAGTTATTTCAACGCTTATGGAAGTTTCAGCTTCGCCTGAACCCTAGTAAGTGTACCTTTGGTGTCTACTCAGGAAAATTCCTTGGTTTCATCGTCAGCAAACAAGGAATTGAAGTAGATCCAGACAAAGTCAAGGCAATTCAAGAAATGCCTTCACCCAGAACCGAGAAACAAGTTAGAGGATTTCTCGGACGTTTGAATTACATCTCGAGATTCATATATCTCATGACTGCAACTTGCGCTCCTATTTTCAAACTTCTACGAAAATATCAAAGTTGCGTCTGGACTGACAATTGTCAGAAAGCGTTCGACAGCATTAAAGAATATCTGCTCGAACCACCCATTTTGTCTCCTCCAGTGGAAGGAAGACCTTTGATAATGTACTTAACTGTCTTAGAAGATTCCATGGGTTGTATCCTTGGACAGCAAGATGAGACAAAGAGAAAAGAGCAAGCCATCTACTACCTGAGCAAGAAATTCACTGACTGTGAATCCCGCTACTCCATGCTCGAGAAGACGTGTTGTGCTTTGGCCTGGGCTGCCAAGCGTCTCCGCCAGTACATGATTCGACATACTACTTGTTTGATCTCTCATATGGATCCAATCAAGTACATCTTTGAGAAGCCTGCTTTAACTGGGAGAATTGCCCGTTGGCAGATGTTGTTATCAGAATATGACATTGAATATCACACAGAAAGCCGTGAAAGGAAGCATTCTAGCTGAGCACCTGGCTCACCATCCACTCAATGGTCATGAATCAACCAGTTTTGACTTTCCGGACGAGGACGTCATGTACCTCAAGATGAAAGATTGCGACGAGCCACTACCAGACGAAGGACCTGAGATAGGATCCCAGTGGGGCTTAATCTTTGACGGAGCTGTCAATGCTTATGGACGAGGAATTGGGGAAATCATTGTTACACCTCAGGGTACCCATATTCCATTTACTGCCAGATTAACTTTCAAGTGCACAAACAATGAGGCCGAATATGAAGCTTGCATCATGGGTCTCGAAGAAGCCGTGGATCTAAGAATCAAACACTTGGATGTATATGAAGATTCTGCTTTGGTCATCAATCAAATCAAAGGAGAATGGGAAACACGCCAACCAGGGCTAATTCCTTACAAAGACTACGCGAGGAGATTGTTACCATTCTTCGACAGGGTAGATTTTCATCACATTCCTCGCGAAGAAAACAACTTGGCTGATGCATTAGCCACACTCTCTTCCATGATTAGGATAAATCATTGGAATGACATTCCTCGGATCGATGTTATGCGCCTGGATAAGCCCGCTCATGTTTTCACAGTAGAAGCAATCATCGACGACAAACCGTGGTATCACGACATCAAGAACTTTCTTCAAAAGCAAGAGTACCCTCTTGGGGCGTCAAAGAAAGATAGAAAGACTTTGAGAAAGTTAACTTGTAAATTCTTCCTGAATGAAGATGTTATGTACAAGAGAAACTTCGAC